>NW_027361707.1:8957500-9182500 GCF_039654945.1 Dendrobates tinctorius | reverse complement strand
CCACTACTGATTGTAACCGTGCTCCACTTATGCCTCTGGCTCTACTGTCTCCAGTATTTCCCCTGGCCTCCTGTGTGTCCGGCAAGGTCTCCTGCTCTGTCCACATTCCCACTACTAGTAATGGGAATGTGGACAGAGCAGGAGATCTTGCCGGACACACATCAGGGGATCCACTGACGTGACAGACCCCCTGTAACCCAGGAACAAGTGTGGATTGTGCAGACGCCACTTCAGAGCAGCAACTGGCGGGGTTAGAGGCCAGGGGAAATACTGGAGACAGTAGAGCCAGAGGCATAAGTGGAGCATGGTTAAAAATCAGTAGTAGTGTGACTGTGTAGGCAGCAGGAGACTTTGACATCCACACAGCATGGGGAGCAGCTGGCGTTACTGAACCCCACTGACACAGGAGCGAGTGTTTCTATCTGTGCGGACACCACTTTCAAGCAACAACTGGCTGTGTTGAAGCCCAGGATCAATCATGGAGCAGGCTGAGGCCTACTTGAGGCAAGTTTTATATTGGTTGTACACCACTACTGATTGTAACCGTGCTCCACTTATGCCTCTGGCTCTACTGTCTCCAGTATTTCCCCTGGCCTCCAACCCCGCCAGTTGCTGCTCTGAAGTGGCGTCTGCACAATCCACACTTGTCCCTGGGTTACAGGGGCTCTGTCACGTCAGTGGATCCCCTGATGTGTGTCCGGCAAGGTCTCCAGCTCTGTCCACATTCCCACTACTAGTAATGGGAATGTGGACAGAGCAGGAGATCTTGCCGGACACACATCAGGGGATCCACTGACATGACAGAGCCCCTGTAATCCAGGAACAAGTGTGGATTGTGCAGACGCCACTTCAGAGCAGCAACTGGTGGTGTTGGAGGCCAGGGGAAATACTGGAGACAGTAGAGCCAGAGGCATAAGTGGAGCATGGTTAAAAATCAGTAGTAGTGTGACTGTGTAGGCAGCAGGAGACTTTGACATCCACACAGCAGGGGAGCAGCTGGCGTTACTGAACCCCACTGACACCGGAGTGAGTGTTTCTGTCTGTGTGGACGGCACTTCCAAGCAACAACTGGCTGTGTTGAAGCCCAGGATCAATCATGGAGCAGGCTGAGGCCTACTTGGAGCAAGTAGAAAATAAGATGTAGTGTGATTTGGGAGGCAGCTGGAGACTTTGCCATCCACACAGCAGGGGAGCAGCTGGCGTTACTGAACCCCACTGATACAGGAGCGAGTGATTCTATCTGTGCGGACGGCACTTCCAAACAACAACTGGCTGTGTTGAAGCCCAGGATCAATCATGGAGCAGGCTGAGGCCTTCTTGGAGCAAGTAGAAAATAAGATGTAGTGTGATTTGGGAGGCAGCAGGAGACTTTGCCATCCACACAGCAGGGGAGCAGCTGGCGTTACTGAACCCCACTGACACAGGAGCGAGTGTTTCTATCTGTGCGGACGGCACTTCCAAGCAACAACTGGCTGTGTTGAAGCCCAGAATTAATCACGGAGCAGGCTGAGGCCTACTTGGAGCAAGTAGAAAATAAGATGAAGTGTGATTTGGGAGGCAGCAGGAGACTTTGCCATCCACACAGCAGGGGAGCAGCTGGCGTTACTGAACCCCACTGACACAGGAGCGAGTGTTTCTATCTGTGCGGACGCCACTTCCAAGCAACAACTGGCTGTGTTGAAGCCCAGGATCAATCATGGAGCAGGCTGAGGCCTACTTGAGGCAAGTTTTATATCGGTTGTACACCACTACTGATTGTAAACGTGCTCCACTTATGCCTCTGGCTCTACTGTCTCCAGTATTTCCCCTGGCATCCAACCCCACCAGTTGTGGCTCTGAAATGGCGTCTGCACAATCCACACTTGTTCCTGGGTTACAGGGGCTCTGTCACGTCAGTGGATCCCCTGATGTGTGTCCGGCAAGGTCTCCAGCTCTGTCCACATTCCCACTACTAGTAATGGGAATGTGGACAGAGCTGGAGATCTTGCCGGACACACATCAGGGGATCCACTGACGTGACAGAGCCCCTGTAACCCAGGAACAAGTGTGGATTGTGCAGACGCCACTTCAGAGCAGCAACTGGTGGGGTTGGAGGCCAGGGGAAATACTGAAGACAGTAGAGCCAGAGGCATAAGTGGAGCACGGTTAAAAATCAATAGTAGTGTGACTGTGTAGGCAGCAGGAGAATTTGCCATCCATACGGAAGGGGAACAGCTGACGTTACTGAACCCCACTAACACAGGAGCTAGTGTGTTTTTCTCTGTGAGGATGGCACTTCTGAACACCAGCAGGCATTGTTGGAGCTCAGGATCAAGCATGGAGCAGGCTGAGGCCTGATGTTTTTGGCATGTGGAGGCAGCATTGCCGTGTACACAGCAGGGGAACAGCTGACGTTACTGAAACCCACTAACACAGGAGCTAGTGTGTTTTTCTCTGTGAGGACGGCACTTCTGAACACCAACTGGCGATGTTGGAGCCCAGGATGAAGCATGGAGCAGGCTGAGGCCTGATGTTTTTGGCATGTGGAGGCAGCAGGAGACATTGCCGTCTACACAGCAGGGGAACAGCTGACGTTACTGAACCCCACTAACACAGGAGCTAGTGTGTTTTTCTCTGTGAAGACGGCACTTCTGAACACCAACTGGCGATGTTGGAGCCCAGAATGAAGCATGGAGCAGGCTGAGGCCTGATGTTTTTGGCATGTGGAGGCAGCAGGAGACATTGCCGTGTACACAGAAGGGGAACAGCTGACGTTACTGAACCCCACTAACACAGGAGCTAGTGTGTTTTTCTCTGTGAGGACGGCACTTCTGAACACCAACAGGCGTTGTTGGAGCACAGGATCAATCATGCAGCAGGCGGAGGCGAACTTGCAGCAGGTTTTATATAGGTTGTAGCCTACTACTGATTGTAACCGTGCTCCACTATGGCCTCTGGCTCCACTGTCTCTAGTATTTCCCCAGGCCTCCAACCCCGCCAGTTACAGCTCTGAAGTGGCGTCTGCACATTCCACACTTGTTCCTGTGTAACTGGGTCTCAGTCACGTCAGTTGATCCCATGATGTGTGTCCGGCAAGGTCTCCTGCTCTGTCCTCATTCACACTACTAGTAATGGGAATGTGGACAGAGCAGGTGACATTGCCGGACACACATCAGTGGATCAACTGACGTGACTGAGCCCCAGTAACACAGGAACAAGTGTGGATTGTGCAGACACCACTTCTGAGCAGCAACTGGCGGGGTTGGAGGCCAGGGGAAAAACTAGTGACAGTGAAGCCACAGGTCTAAGTGGAGCACGGTTAAAAATCAGTAGTAGTTTGAATGTGGATGGAGCAGGAGACTTTGCCGTCCACACAGCAGGGGAGCAGCTGGCGTTACTGAACCCCACTAACACAGGAGCTAGTGTTTTTCTCTGTGCAGGCGACACTTCTGAGCGACAACTGGCTGTGTTGAAGCCCAGGGATTATAGTTCAGGTGGTAGAAACATGAACACAACAGGAGACCTGGATACTCTTGCCAACCAATAATTTATTCGGGAAGAGGACTGGCAAATTCTGGCGAGATCCAGGCCTTGTTCATTTTCAGAAAAGTAAGCCGGTCAACGTTATCGGAAGATAGTCGCGTGCGACGGTCTGTAAGTACACCACCTGCGGCACTAAAGACGCGTTCCGATAATACACTGGCAGCAGGGCAAGCCAGCACCTCCAATGCATACTGGCTAAGCTCTGGCCATGTATCCAGCTTAGAGACCAAATCTTGAAGGGGGAAGAGCCATCTGGGAGTACACTAACAGGGCAAGACATGTAGTCTGTCACCATCTGACGAAAACGTTGCCTCCTGCTGACTGGAGCTGTCTGTGATGGTGTAGACAATTGTGGCGGACACACAAAACTTTGCCACATTTGGGCCATAGTGGTCTTGCCTTGTGCTGAGGCGCTGCCTCTGCTCCCTCTTTGTGCTGAGTTTCCTCCACTGCCTCGACGCACAGAGCTGCTTTGTAAAGCACTAGCACCACTGCTGTCGGGTGGAATGGAAAACATGATGGAATGCACCAGTGTGTCTTGGTACTCCTGCAGTTTACGCTCCCGGTTCAACGGTGGTATGAGGCTTTGTAAGTTGTCCCGGTAGCGAGGATCTAGGAGGGTGTACACCCAATAATCAGTCGTGTTGAGAATGTGGGCGATGCTGCGGTCGTTTATCAGGCACTGCAGCATGAAATCAACCATGTGCTGCAGACTCCCAACTGCCAAAGAAACGCTGTCCCCTGCTTGAGGCGTCATTTCTGCCTGCTCTGCATCACCCCACCCTCGCTGTACATACTGACTAGAGGATTGTGTACCTCCCTCCTCTGGAGAGATGTCTTCCTCCTCCATCGACTCCTCCTCATCCTCCTCACAAAGTGTCCCCTGCCTAGGCCTTTGTGAGGAACCACGTAGCGCAGACTGTCCAGAAGCAGATGGCATTTGGGACTCCTCATCCTCCACCTCTTCCAAAACCTCCTCCCTTAGTGCTTGCAGTGTTTTTTGAAGCAGGCAGATAAGGGGGATAGTCATGCTGACTAGTGCATTATCTGCACTCGCCATCAGCGTGGAATCATCGAAGGCACACAAAACGAGGCAGATGTCCTTCATAGAGGCCTACTCAGTGGTGCTGAAGTGTGAACGGCGCACAGTGCGACTTGTTTGCGCCTGATGCAGCTGGTAAGCTGGTACTCCATGACTGCTGCCTGCTGCTCACACAACTGCTCCAACATATGTAACGTTGAATTCCACCTGGTGGGTAGGTCACATATGATGCAATGTTCCGGAAGCCGTAATCGGCGCTGCAGAGCAGCAAGGCGCGATCTTGCCGTGCTGGAACGCCGCAAGTGAGCGCACTCTATGTGGACCTTGTGCAGCAGTGCATCAAGGTCCAGATAGTCCCTCAGAAAGCTCTACACGACCAAGTTGAGCACATGTGCCAGACATGGGATGTGAGTGAGGTTGCCTAGACCAAGAGCTGCCACCAGATTTCGGCCATTGTCACACACTACCAAGCCCGGCTGGAGATTCGCTGGCAGAAACCACATGTCGCTCTCCTGCTTGATGGCATTCCAGAGCTCCTGCGCTGTGTGGCTTCGATTCCCCAAAGAAATTAATTTGAGTACGGCCTGTTGACGTTTGGCCACGGCTGTGCTCATATCGGTCGTAACAGGTTCCTGCTGTCCTGTTTCTGAGGAACTTGAGTAGGAGGAGTCAATGTGTACAGGCTGGATTCCTGCAATCCGAGGAGTTGGCAGAACACGTACAGCGCCACTCTCCAGATCTGTACCCGGCTCCACAACATTGACCCAATGGGCAGTGAGGGATAGGTATCGTCCCTGTCCATGTTACTGGTCCACGCATCGGTGGTCAGGTGGACCTTGCTACTGACGGCATTTAGAAGCGCATGTTGTATTTTTCCCTCCACATGTTTTTGCAGGGCAGGGACGGCTCGCCTGCTGAAATAAAAGCGGCTGGGCACGGTGTATTGTGGGACTGCCAATGCCATCAAGTCCCGGAAGGTGTCAGTCTCCACCAGCCTGAATGAGAGCATTTCAAGTGCCAGTAGCTTGGCAATGCCAGCATTCAGAGCCTGTGCTCGGGTATGGTTTGCCGAGTATGGCCGCCTTTTATCCCATGCCTGTGCTACCGATGGCTGTAGAGTGGCCTGGGAGTGTGAGGAGGACTGGGAACGTGGTGCTATGGGTGGAAGTTCACTGGATCTCCGGACAACAGTGCCAGAGGTTCTTCCTTGGCGATCCTGTGAGGAAGCCGAGCCAGCTGTGTGTCACGGCACCGCCAGACTCAGGGCCTGCTGTCCCGGCCTCGGCCAGTAGGAGGCGCCGGACTATCACATCACCATCAGACTCAGGGCCTGCTGTCCCAGCCTCGGCCAGTAGGAGGCGCCGGACTATCACATCACCGTCAGACTCAGGGCCTGCTGTCCCAGCCTCGACCACTAGGAGGCCCCGGACTGTCCTATCACCGGCTGACCCGTGGCCTGCAGTCTCGGCCTTGGTCTCTGGGAGGCGTTGTGCTTCAACCCCGAGTGATGGCGGCGATAGTCATGAGGCTCCTGCGCAGGCGTCCGCTGGACGCAGGCTTCGCTCCTCGATCAGTCATGAAGGGGCTGGTGCATTACCATCCAGCCTGGTCCTGGGGGCGGTCCGGATGACATCATCAGGCCACGGGCCTGTAAGGGATGACCTGATCCCTCAAATACCTTGGGACTGCTCTTGCAGGCCGCCGGATATATTCTTGGTTCCACTGCGTGTTACTGTGTGAATTGCTGTTTTACTGACTCTGACTTTTGCCTGGACTTCTGACTCTGCTTCTGCCTAACGATTCTGTACCTCTGCGACTCTCCTGGTTTATGACACTGACTTCGGCCTGGATTCTGACTCTGCTTCTGCCTAACGATTCTGTACCTCTGCTGCTCTCCTGGTTTATGACTCTTACTTTGGCCTGGATTCTGACTCTGCTTTTGCCTAACGATTCTGTACTTCTGCTGCCCTCCTGGTTTATGACTCTGGCTTCGGCCTGGAATCTGACTCTGCTACTGTCTACTGTTTTTATACCATTTCTGCCTGACTGGTTTAGTCTCGGATATCATTGCCTCTGTGTCCTGTATTGGAACACCTTTCTGGCGACCGTCCTGCTCTGGTCATTGCTCCTATTCAGACAGCGCCTCCTGGGCTCTGCTATAAATCCAGATCCCTGTATAGGGGTAAAGGGTCTCAGTGTTTCTCGGGGTGCTGTCTGGCTGCAGTCCAGACCGCAGGCAGACGTCACACTGTGTGTGAGCTGGAGGAAGAGGCCCCAACACGAGCTGAAGAGGTGGTAGGTGGTGCTGTACGTTGGCCTACATCTTCAGTGTGTCTGTGTAACTCCACCTCGTGCTTGGTCCGCACATGTTTCCACATATTTGTGGTATTGAGGTTGCTGACATTTTTCCCTCTTTTAACTTTCTGATGACACAGCTTGCATTTAACAAAGCAAATGTCATCTGCAACTGTGTCAAAAAAGGACCACGCACTGCAAGTCTTGGGAGCGCCTGTTTTGCCTTTTGAAAGAGGAATGCTCCTACCGGGTGCCGAAGTGGAGGCTACAGGCAACCAAGTCTGCCCCCTCCCTCTCCCTCCTGTTTTGGCCGTTTGGGGAATCTCTTCCTTAGAGCTGCTCCCATCACCTTCCTGTTCCTCACGCCATGATGGGTCAAGGACCTCATCATCTACACTCCCCTCCTAAAACACCTGCTTCTCCTATTTGTCTCGCCAGCACCGTACGCACCAGAAAGTGGTAACTGAGTCTCGTCATCATCTGATGCGTACTGAGGTGTGCTGACCATAGGCACTGGCCCACCCGCCTCTTCAGATTCAGAGGATCAAAGAAGTTGTGCATCACTGCATACTCCCTCTTCTTCACATTCTTGAATGCTGCTTGGCTGGCCCCCTCTTTCCAAGCCAACAGATTCAGAGAACAGAAGTAGAGACTGTGATGGCTCCTGTCCAGGGCTCTCTGACTGCATAGGCACTTTGGCAGGTGGTGAAGAGACAGATGGTTGCTCTTCGGTGCTCTGGCCCTGAGAGGACGTGGAAGTCATTGAAGTCGATGTGTTAGCTGCCATCCATCCGACAACGGCTTCAATTTGTTCCTCCCGCAGCAGTGGGGTACGGCGAGGTCCTACAAAGCTGTGCATAAAGGACTGTTGCCTGCTAAAACTGGGGGGCTGCTGACTCACTGGTGCCCGCAGCAGGCACAGAATCCCCACGTCCTCTCCCTGCAGAATCCCCACGTCCTCTCCCTGCAGAATCCCCACGTCCTCTCCCTGCTGAAACTCCACGCCCACGCCCACGTTCCTTACTCCCTGCCTTCTTCATCTTGCTAGACTGATAAAGATAGGCAGAAAAGTACAAAGGGGGGGCTTAGTGTGCTTATTCCTGAACAGCTGGTAACAGGTATAAGGAACACTAATTTTATGAAGTGTGTGTGTGGACTATACTTTAATAGGAAGCTAATGTGGCCTACACAACTGTCAAATGTAGTGTTTGGTGAACTTTATTTTAAACTCTATTCTATTTTAGAATTTTGGATAACTAGAGGAGGAAGACCTGTGAAGACTCAGACTTCAAGGTTAGATTTCCGAAAGGCAGATTTTAGGGGATTCAGAAAGAGAATTGGAGGGATCCAATGGCTGGATATCCTTAAAGACAAAAATGTCCAGGAAGGATGGGAAATCTTGAAAAATGAAATTCTCAAAGCACAATTGTTAACAATTCCGAAAAGAGGGAAGAATAGGAAGCATTTAAGGAAACCAGGATGGATGAACACAGAACTTAAGCACATGCTAAAAAGGAAGAAATAAATGTTTATAAAATGTAAAGAGGGAGGCATATCTAAAGAAGAATATAATGATGTCTGCAGAACCTGCAGGGCACAAATCAGATTATCTAAAGCTGACAATGAATTGAGGCTTGCAAGAGATGTCAAAAGCAATAATAAAAGATTTTGGGGATATGTAAAAGTAAAAGAAAAGTCAAAGATGCTATAGGATTTTTACAGGATGAAAATGATGAAATGGTAAGACAGGATGTTGAGAAGGCCAAACTTTTAAATTCCTATTTTGCATCTGTTTTCTCTCAACATCAACTGTTCTTCACTGTCCTATTAAAGGAATAGAAGAATCCAGGATATCTATAAACAGAAAGATAGTGAGGAAACACTTAGCTAACCTAAATGAATTCAAGTCTCCAGGTCCAGATGAATTACACCCCAGAGTACTGAAGGAGATAGCAGAAGAAATTTTTGAACCCCTCTCCATAATCTTTGAAAATTCTTGTAGAACAGGAGAAGTCCCAGAAGACTGGAGAAGAGCAAATGTTGTTCCTATCTTCAAAAAGGGGAAGAAGGTGGACCCAGGCAACTATAGGCCAGTGAGTCTGACTTCTATACCAGGAAAGATATTTGAACAAATTATTAAACAACATGTATGTCAGTACCTGGATAAGAATGAAGTGATTAAACAGAGTCAGCATGGGTTTGTAACTAATAAGTCATGTCAGACTAACTTAATTTCCTTCTATGACGGAATCACTGATTGGGTGGATCAAGGAAATGCTGTAGATATAGTATATCTTGACTTCAGTAAAGCATTTGACAAAGTATCTCATACAATCCTTATTGAAAAAATGACTAAGTATGAAATGGACAAGGCAACTCTTAGGTGGATTCATAACTGGCTTAGTGATCGGACCCAAAGAGTGGTCGTAAATGGCTGCACATCCAGTTGGAAGAATGTCTCAAGTGGGGTACCAAAGGGCTCTGTCCTGGGCCCTGTATTGTTCAACATCTTTATCAACGATTTAGATGAAAGAATTGAGGGTAAACTGATTAAATTTGCTGATGACACAAAGCTAGGAGGGATAGCTAATACTAGAGAAGAGAGAGAGGATTCAAAAAGATATAAATAAACGGGAGCAGTGGGCAGCAACTAACAGAATGGTTTTTAACAGGGAAAAATGCAAAGTACTACAACTGGGCAATAAAAAAGAAAAAAGCATATACAGAATTGGAGGCATAGGGCTAAGCAACAGCACATGTGAAAAAGACTTGGGTATACTAATAGATCACAGACTGAATTTGAGTCAACAGTGTGATGCAGCAGCAAAATAGGCAAATGCAATTCTAGGATGTATTGACAGAAGCATAAAGTCTAGATCACATGAAGTCTTTATTGCCCTCTACTCCTCTTTGGTCAGGCCTCATCTGGAATATTGTGCCCAATTTTGGGCACCACATTTTAAAAAAGACATCAACAAACTGGAGCAAGTTCAGAAAAGAGCGACCAGAATGGTGACCGGTCTGCAAACCCTGTCTTATGAGGAAAAGTTGCAGGATTTGGGAATGTTTAGTTTGCAAAAGAGAAGACTGAGAGGAGACTTAATAGCTGTCTACAAATATCTAAAGGGCTGTCACATTGTAGAAGGATCATCTTTATTCTCATTTGCACAAGGGAAGACTAGAAGCAATGGGATAAAACTGAATGGGAGGAGACAAAGATTAGATATTAGAAAAAACTTTTTGACAGTTACAGTGATCAATGAGTGGAACAGGCTGCCAAGAGAGGCTGGACAGACATCTGACTGGGATGAGTTAGCGAACCCTGCTTTGAGCAGGGGGTTGGACCAGATGGCCCAGGAGGTCCCTTCCAACTCTACGATTCTATGATTCTATGATTCATTCCCTCAGTGGCTGCACTTGTTTTTTATAGAAGCCCTGAAGAGAATGAATGCAGCTTCGGTCAGATATCCCACCTGCCGCTCCATTTTAAAATGGGGATAAGTGTCCTATCAGGGATAAAACTTTCTCATTCTTCCGATCGGTGCAGTTTCTAATGGTCGGACCTAAGTGATCACCTATCCTGCGGAGCCCATGAATCGGTGATACTAGAGTTGAGCGAAACAGGTCGGTCAGATTCAAAAGTCGCCGACTTTCGCCAAAGTCGAGTTTCATGAAACGAATCCCGACCACAGTGTGAAGTTGCCCAAGCGTCAAAGTCGGGTTTCGCCGAATGCTTGCACGTGACTTTTTTCAGCCAATGAGAGAAGCGGAGCGTAGCTGGAGTGGGAGTGGCAGAGAGAGAGGGAGAGGGAGAGAGAAGAGAGAGAAAGAAGAGAGATTTTGCCGCCTCTGGGGTTAAAATTCATGCCAGGTGTGTTTACAGTCCTCCGCTCACTGCCGACTTTTCTCCCCATTGACTTGCATTGGGTTTCGTGTTTCACAACTTTTCCCGACTTTTCCCTATAGTCGGCCGATTTCGTTTGACTCGACTTTTGAGAAAGTCGGGTTTCATGAAACCCGACTCGACGCTAAAAAAGGCAAAGTCGCTCATCTCTAGTGATAACTTGTTTTAACCAAAGAACCCCATTAATGTTAACTACCGTTATACATCCCAGTTATAGGGGCGCACAGTAGATGTGCAGGAGCCGTCTGTGCTTTACAGCCGATGCTCCAGTATAATGGGGATAATGACTGACAGATATTTGTATATAGCTGTAGGGTGGGCCCCTAGAGTCCATTCCCTTGGTGGGCCCCAGACACCCCAGTCCGACCGTGCTCATCCTCCACAGTCCTCACAGACATATTCACTGCAATGTCTCACTGCTGACAGAATTTCTCCAACTATACCCTCACATTCATGACAGCAGGAGTCCCACAGTGATAACGGCAGGACAGAGCTCAGTGCAGAGTCCTGCAAAGCAACAATACTACTCTGCAGTGAAGCAAAAAGTTGAAGCTTTAGGAACAAAGTTAAAAACAGCCATTCTGAGACAGGAAAAGTCGTCGTTTCCCCCTAGCCATTAACTGCACATCCAGCGCTGCAGTCACCCAGCAGCCAAAAGACTCCAACACTGTCCTCCTGCCAAACCCCCTGCAAACAAAGCTAACCTTGCCACCAGAGCGCACAGGACGACGGGAAAGGTAGTTCTGTCTCCTGGTCTGTTACAGAGGGTCTCCAGTGAGGGGATGATGTAGGGCGGGGCCTCCCTATTCCACTGCAGACCAAGACCAGGAAACAATATGAACTGAACTAAAGTGCTGGGACTGCTGGAGAGGAGAGGACCGAGGGGCTGCAGATGGGAACGACGTTAGGTTCTGTCAGCAGGAATTACAGGGAGAGTCGGCACAAGCACCACGTGTTCTGACCGCCGCTCTGCCGACCCCTATATTCAGGGACGCACCACCTCCTGAGTCAACTTGTCTCATGATAGGTGTGCCCCTGGTTCCTCCCCGTCTCATCATCCGCCGCCACTAGATCAACAGCGTTAACGTGTTCCGTGCTGCAACAGCCAGTGTCGAATTCCGAACTGTTACGCCGGAGCTGGTGCACTCCTCCCGACTTGTTCACTTGTGGTCTCGCGGCCGCTGCTGAGGTCCCGTATAGAGCACGCGCGTACTGCGTGCTCTTGACTCTGCGGCTGCGTGCCCGGTCACAGGTCTCAACGGGCGTACTTGCACACAACCCGCCGCTCAGACCGTGCCCGCACTGACTCTGACGCCTCTATGGTCCTGGAAGACCTGACCCGGAAGTCCTGTCTCATATTCCCTATATCAGGCCACCTCTTCCTGTAGGCAGCAACTGATTATTGCTTTTGATTTCTTGCTAGGCCTTCTTGGTGCCTGCATGGTGGCTCTCTGTACTCAGGTCCACTACCTTGTACTCTGGCGTGCTTCCCAGCATGCTCTCTGCTCTGTCTTGGACTCTGGTGTGCTTCCCAGCACGCGCTCTGCTCTGTCTTGTACCCAGACGTGCTTCCCAGCATGCGCTCTGCTCTGTCTTGTATTGTACTCTGGTGTGCTTCCCAGCACGCGCTCTGCTCTGTCTTGTACCCAGACGTGCTTCCCAGCATGCTCTCTGCTCTGTCTTGTACTCTGGTGTGCTTCCCAGCACGCAGTCTCCTCTGTCTTGTACCCAGATGTGCTTGCCAGCATGCGCTCTGCTCTGTCTTGTCTTCGAGCCGGGCACCTGGTTCCAGCAGTCGTGGTACTTTGTTCCCCTGGGCCTGCCCCTGATGCTCCCTGTATAGGGGGTGATCCTCACTTGGTCAGCTCGAGGAACATTTTGGTCTGGGGTTAATTATTTTGCCTTATATACAAGTCATTAACCTGGAAAGGATGTACCTTAACATATTTCCCAGCAAAATCTGTTTTGGTTTCATTTTGGTATGTTTTTTGGTGCACCGGTAAAAATGGCACAAAACTCTGACAACATTGCTTAAAGCTGTGAACTAGGAGTCAGGAATGCTTCCAGGGGCGATCCCCATGGTGTCCCTGTGTCATTTTCAGACGTTTTTAGACCTTAAAAGGATCCCCGATGGGGATCGCGGTAAAAATGCTCGGGTCTCCCATAGACTTACATTGGGCTCGTTGTTCTGTCCGAGTACCCGAGTATTCCAATTTGCTCAACCCGAACAACTAGCACCCGAGCATTTTAGTGCTTGCCCATCACTAATGAGCACCAGTTACTTTACTGATTAACTTTATTCAAAACCATTATTTCATCCTCTTATGACCTAGTGCAGTGATGGTGAACCTTTCTGGGACCGAGTGCCCAAACTGCAACCTAAAAACCAATTATTTATGACAAAGTGCTAACACGTGCCAAATGCCCCATCATAATCCCTTTCATGCAGAAATATGCCCCATCATGACCCCCTTCATGCAGAAATATGCCCCATCATGATCCCCTTCATGCAGAAATATGTCCCATCATGATCCCCTTCATGTAGAAAGGCCCCATCATGATCCCTTTCATGTAGAAATTTCATATTCCACCACCTCCTTCATTTCCTTCTCCCCATAATTGTCCCTCCCCCCATCACTCCCATCATTATCCCTCCCCCCATCACTCCCATCATTGGGCCTCTCCCCATCACCTCCATCACTGGCCCTCTCCCCATTAATGGCCCTCTCCCCATCACTGGCCCTCCCCCATCAATGGCCCTCTCACCATCACTGGCCCTTTCCCCATCACTGGCCCTTTCCCCATCATTGGCCCTCTCCCCATCACTGGCCCTTTCCCCATCACTGGCCCTTTCCCCATCACTGGCCCTTTCCCCATCAATGGCCCTCTCTTCATCACTGGCCCTCTCTTCATCACTGGCCATCTCTCCATCAGTGGCCATCTCCCCATCACTGGCCATCTCCCCATCACTGGCCATCTCCCTATCACTGGCCATCTCCCCATCAATGGCACTCTCCCCATCAATGGCCCTCTCCCCATCAATGGACATCTCCCAATCACTGCCCATCTCCCCATCAATGGCCCTCTCCCAATCATTGGCCATCTCCCCATATTACTGACCATCTCCCCATATCACACGCCATCTCCCCATCACTGGCCCTCTCCCCATCAATGGACCTCTCCCCATCACTGCCCATCTCCCCATCACTTGCCATCTCCCCATATCACTGGCCCTCTCCCCATCACTGGCCATCTCCACATCACAGGCCATCTCCCCATATCACTGGCCATCTCCCCATATCACTGGCCATCTCATATCACTGGCCCTCTCCCCATATCACTGGCCATCTCCCCATATCACTGGCCATCTCCCCATATCACTGCCCTCTCCCCATATCACTGGCCATCTCCCCATATCACTGGCTATCTCCCCATATCACTGGCCATCTCCTCATATCACTGGCCATCTCCCCATATCACTACCTATCTCCCCATATCACTGGCCATCTCGCCATATCACTGGCCATCTCCCCATATCACTACCTATCTCCCCATATCACTGGCCATCTCGCCATATCACTGGCCATCTCGCCATATCACTGGCCATCTCGCCATATCACTGGCCATCTCGCCATATCACTGGCCATCTCGTCATATCACTACCTATCTCCCCATATCACTACCTATCTCCCCATATCACTGGCCATCTCGCCATATCACTGGCCATCTCCCCATATCACTGGCCATCTCCCCATATCACTACCTATTTCGCCATATCACTGGCCATCTCCCCATATCACTACCTATCTCCCCATATCACTGGCCATCTCTCCATATCACTGGCCATCTCTCCATATCACTGGCCATCTCTCCATATCACTGGCCATCTCCCCATATCACTGGCCATCTCCCCATATCACTGGCCATCTCGCCATATCACTGGCCATCTCGTCATATCACTGGCCATCTCCCCATATCACTGGCCATCTCTCCATATCACTGGCCATCTCCCCATATCACTGGCCATCTCCCCATATCACTGGCCATCTCGCCATATCACTGGCCATCTCGCCATATCACTGGCCATCTCGCCATATCACTGGCCATCTCGTCATATCACTGGCCATCTCCCCATATCACTGGCCATCTCCCCATATCACTGGCCATCTCCCCATATCACTGGCCATCTCCCCATCACTGGCCCTTTCCTCATCATTGGCAAACACACGCGCACACACACACACACACACCACAGCCGCCACACTCACACACACTCACACCAGCTGCCACACACATACACCAGCGGCCACACACACACCAGCGGCCACACACACACACGCCAGCAGCCACACACACACACACACACACACCAGTGGCCACACTCAGCTTCCTCGACTCTCACTTCCTCTCACACATTGAGAGGCGCGGCTGTGGCTGGATGACATCATCACTCAGCTCCGGGGCCGCGCCGCTCAATGTGTGAGAGGCAGCCAGGAAGCTGCAGCTCCGAATGAGTGAGGCGAGGCCGCGTGCCAGCTGAGAGGGCTCTGCGTGCCCTATCTGGCACGCATGCCATAGATTCACCATCACTGACCTAGTAGGTCCCTTCCAACTCTACCATTCTATGATTATATGATTCAATGAAATACTGCGCACCCACCAGGAGATTCATGGCCGAGCGGCTACATGTAGCGTTACATCACCAAGCACAATGCAGAGCGTCTGATGGAGTGGTGTAAAGCCGCCACCACTGGACTCTGGAGGAAACCTGTTCTGTGCAGTAACGGATCACACTTCTTTGTCTGATGGATCAGTCTGTGTTTGGTGAATGCCTGGAGAACCATACCTGCCTGACTGAATTGTGAGCGCTGTACAGTTTGGTAGAGAAGAGAGGTTTTTTTAAGGTGTTCTAGGGTTTCACTCTCTCTGGTGGACATAAGGCCTTAGGTAGCATACACACAGGCAAATACATGCAGTTTTTATTACTTTCCACAGGTTGCACAGATTGCAGTATTCAAGCCCCAAAATATGGGGCTATAAATTGAGCCCATGCTCCTGCTATGGAGCCCAGGGAAAGAAGAAGCCCATGCTAGGTCAAGTCCTCTTTGTAGTATATGGAGAGAATTCTCACAGGAATGTGGTTGCTACGAGACTAATTGTCATCTAGCGTATATCTGGCTTTGGAACCCGAATTAGCTACCCGAAATACAGAAAGCATAGTGTACCCCAAAACAAAGCAGGCATCAAAGTCCTCATAACAATGTCAAACACTCTTGGGGATAATTTTAGGGAGTAATAAAAGATAGGGACATCTACTAAATATCACTCTACATATAATATATATTTCAGGCTACTTTCACACTTGCGTTTTTCTGCTGCGCGTTTTTTGCGCACACAAACGCATGAAAAAACGCATCATGAATTTGTGTGTGTTTTTTTGTGGGTTTTGGTCCTTATTTGCGCATACGTGCACATTACAATGCGCACGTATGCGCACCCATAGACAATAATGGGTGTTTTGCTGTAAAAAAAACGCATTGCGTGCGCATGCGTTTTTTGGGGGCAAGTCAGATGCACAAAAAATGCAATAGGATTCATTTTGTGCGCCTGAGCGCACACTACAAAAAAACCGCATGCGCATACAAACACGTATAGACGCATGTGTATGCGCACATATGCGCACCCATGTTAAAGTATAGGGGAAAAAACGCATGCTTTTTTTGCGCTGAACAGCGCAAAAAAACGCAAGTGTGAAACCAGCCTCATTTTGACAATATCTAGCATATACTATACAAAATAAGGCAAAAATGGTTACAGCAGAAGACTTGTCAATTGTTTTGTAGGGAACCTGTGATCTTTAGGTTTTTTAGACGGGTTCCTTTATAGCTCAGTTGTAATATATGAGGAAACCATTTGCTAAGTGTTCAATAATCCTGCAGCACCCCCGCAGGAGGTATGAAGTATGACAACATTCCAGTGCAGTTAATGCACTGACCATATGATACCTGGACATGCTTGGTTCTTGAGTAAGGATCATAAACCTTTCTCCGATAAGGCATTTGATATCGGTTTCCAACCAAACAACCACTTTTACAGTGAACGCAAACCTCTATCCACTGGCAGACACAGACAGAAGAGGCCCATGTGCAAGAGCAATAAATGGGCCCTTTACAGTCCAATAGCTCCTCATAATGCACAATTCCCCCTGTTATGGAGGTAGGAGTGGCCCCTTTACCCCTTGGGCCCCTGGTTGCACCAATGATATATCCGCTCCTACCTCTAATTAAAATAAAAAATAAGTGCAGACGTTCTCTTTGCTTGGGGTCCGATCGCTGGGATCCCCGTACAAGAGGTGACGATGGAACATTGACCACAGAGGAGCATGACAGTCTATCTGCATCTTTCCTAAATAAAGAGTAGTTCTCTGCAGCCCCTTCATTCTTGCTATTGGTTAGGGTTTCAGCACCTAACAGGACTACTGGGCAGTAGGAATGAGGGACCCATGGAAGTTCGGGATCTGGTATTCGAGCAAACTTTAGTTTAAAGTTTGGTCCAGGTAGCAGAACTGCCCCCGAACTTGAACATAAACCCGAACCCTATTGAAATCAAAGGGGACCCAAACTTTGGAGCTGGAAAATTCTCTCTTTCCTCCTTTCTCTCTCTCTCCCCCCTCTCATCCTAGATTTTCCCCAGAACTCCAAACATTAAAACGGACTTCTGGGAGAAGTCCGTGTTCGGAGCCTATCTACTGAGCTTTCCTTAATTTCTTGCTAATTAGTGCTATAAAAAGGCAAAGTGCTTTTAAAAACAAGCGATTTTGCAATTCGGTGCTTATTAAAAATCCTCCTAAAAGAATATTAATTGATAGTGTACATCTTATTGCCAGTGTTACTTGGGCATAGAGCATGCCCTTACAAGCTGTTTGCTATAAAGCTTGTAAGCACCTTAGTGCCCCCTGAGCTTTTCCAATGCTGTAGATACCAAAGCTTCGTATGATTGCAGCATTGGAGAACGCGCAGTTCTGACCAGCAGCACCGTGCCGCATCAGAAATGCACCACCCCATGGGAAGCAGAGAAGCAGTAGAGACCTACCGGCAATGCTCCATGGCGACAAAAAAAGAAAGAAAATGAGCTCTTTTCTAGAAGAAAGAAATGCATTTCTTCTTGTTTTCTGGATGAAATAAACAAACTAATCAATGGTTTCTACGCGGTCATCATACATACGCACATGTGCTCGTATGAGCGCACGCATGTTCATATCGATAGCAATACAGTAAAACAACAAACACAATGAAACCTCAGCGCTGAAGCTTTTTGCATCATTCGTTCATCGCTGTCACATCGGCTAACCACATCCTCCTGCTCTCAGCATAACAGACCATTATCTGCTACATACAGTGTTTGTACACAACCGCCATCTGCGCACATGGGCGCCAGCAACAAACACTCCAGTAACTAAGGGCCGAAAACACGGAAATCTTAAAAAAACTCAACTAATATCACTTAACGAGGGTTTTTTATAAGCCAGGAGTTAGTAAACTGCAGAACAGGGGTTCATTATTCTCCAAAACATCTGTATACAGTAAAGGGAAGCATATTCATTACTGGCACAATGCAGGCAAGGCAACATTTTGGTTGAAAAGTTGATCGGTTTGCATTCATAAAATATTGTAGGTTATAGTGCTTTATTACTATCAATTTATTTTATCAAGGATCATTGCCATTACTGTATAAGAGCCCACATATTTTGCATATTTTGGACCCCTCTTCTTTCAGTTTTGTGTTTCATATTTTAATGTGTATGGATGTGTCCTATAATCACATATGTTTAATATACACACACGTGGTCAAAATTGTTGGTACCCCTCGTTTAATGACAGAAAGAGCCACAATGGTGACAGAAATAACTTGAATCTGACAAAAGTAATAAATCAAAAATCTATGAAAATGAACAAATGAAGGTCAGACATTGCTTTTCAGCCATGCTTCCACGGAATTCTTTCTAAAAATAAAACTCATGAAATAGGCCTGGACAGAAATGATGGTACCCTGAAAATAATGTGACAAAAGGGTCATGTTAAATCAAGGTGTGTCCACTAATTAGCATCACAGGTGTCTACAATCTTGGAATCAGTGAGTGGCCTGTATAGAGGCTACAGATACTCACTGTGCTGTTTGGTGACCTGGTGTGTATCACACTCAACATGAACCAGAGGAAGCGAAGAAAAGAGTTGTCTCAGGAGGTTAGAAAGAAAATTACAGACAAACATGTTAAAGGTAAAAGTTATAAGGCCATCTCCAAGCAGCTTGATGTTCCTGTGACTACAGTTGCACATATTATTCTGAAATTTAAACTCCATGGGACTGTAGCCAACCTTCCTGGACGTGGTCGCAGGAGGAAAATTGATGACAAATCAAAGAGATGGATAATACAAATGGTAACAAAAGAGCCCAGAAAAACTTCTAAACAGATTAAAGGTGAACTTCAAGCTCAAGGAACATCAGTGTCAGATCGCACCATGTGTCATTGTATGAGCAAAATGGACTTCATGGAAAATGACTAAGGAGGACACCATTGTTGAAAAAAAATCATAAAAAGCCAGACTGGAATTTGCCAAACTACATGTTGACGAGCCACAAAGCTTCTGAGAGAATGTCCTATGGACAGATAAGACAAAAATTGAACTTTTTGGCAAGACACATGAGCTCTATGTTCACAGATAGAAAAATAAAGCATATCAAGAAAACACTGAACCTACAGTGAATCATGGAGGAGGCTCTGTTATGTTCTGGGGCTGCTTTGCTGCATCTGGTACAGGGTGTCTAGACTCTGTGCAGGGCACAATGAAAAATCAAGAATATCAAGGGAATCTAGAGAAAATGATGCTGCCCAGTGTCAGAAAGCTTGGTCTCAGTCGCAGGTCATGGGTCTTGCAACAGGATAATGACCCAATACACATAGCTAAAAACACCCAAGAATGGCTAAGAGGAAAACATTGGACTATTCTGAAGTGGCCTTCTATGAGCCCTGACCTAAATCCTATTGAGCATCCACAAGACATCTGGAGCAGTTAGCTCTTGAGGAGTGGGCCAAAATCCCGACGAGAGGTGCAGAAATCTCATTGATAGTTACAGGAATTGTTTGATTGCAGTGATTGCCTCAAAAGGTTGTTCAACAAAATATTAAGTTAAGGGTACCATCATTTCTGTCCAGGCCTATTTCATGAGTTTTATTTTTTTTAAATTCTGTGGAAGCATGGCTGAAAAGCAATGTCTGACTTTCATTTGCTCATTTTCATAGATTTTTGATTTATTATTATTTTTGTCAAATTCAAGTTATTTCTGTCACCATTGTGGGTTTCTCTGTCATTAAATGAGGGGTACCAACAATTTTGACCACGTGTGTATATATATATGAGGACTGGACAATTCCACATACCAAACAACAAAACATTGAAATTTATGCAAAGCCTATGGAAAGGTTGGCACTCATGACCATTTTTTGGATGGCGGTCCCAGGCAGTCCCCTGGCATGGGGTATCAATTTCCCCATCAGGCATTGAAATGTTATTAACTGGTACAGTGGGGAAAAAGTATTTAGTCAGCCACCAATTGTGCAAGTTCTCCCACTTAAAAAGATGAGAGAGGCCTGTAACTGACATCATAGGTAGACCACAACTATGAGAGTCAAAATGAGAAACCAAATCCAGAAAATCACCTTGTCTGATCTGGCAAAATTTATTTTGCAAATTATGGTGGAAAATAAGTATTTGGTCATTAACAAAAGTTCATCTCAATATTTTGTTATATATCTTTTGTTGGCAATGACAGAGGTCAAATGTTTTCTGTAAGTCTTCACAAGGTTGGCACACACTGTTGGTGGTATGTTGGCCCATTCTTCCATGCAGATCTCCTCTAGAGCAGTGATGTTTTGGGCTTGTCACTGGGCAACACGGACTTTCAAATCCCTCCAAAGGTTTTCTATGGGTTTGAGATCTGGAGACTGGCTAGGCCACTCCAGGACCTTCATATGCTTCTTACGAAGCCACTCCTTCATTGCCCTGGTGGTGTGCTTGGGATCATTATCTTCTTCTAGGTACTCGTCCCTTTATACAACAGGTTGTTCCAAACATCTTGGAGAACTAACCATAGATTTCCTGTGGATGTCACTTGTGCAATTCCTTCTGTCTCTTTATGTGATCCCACACAGCTGCGATAATATTGAGATCAGGGCTCTGTGGGGGCCGGAACATCACTTCCAGGACTCTTTGTTCTTCATACTGAAGATAGTTTTTAGTGACATTGGCTTGATGTTTGGGGTTGATGTTCTGCTGCAGAATACATTTGGTGCTAATCAGATGCCTCTCTGATGTTATTACATGATGGATAAGTATAAGCCTGTATGTCTTAGCATCGAGGACACCAAGAAATGGGCAACATTGATGACCATAGACAAAATAGTGGGCAAGAAAACTTAGTGCAGCAGATGAAAGACACATCACGCTAACTTCCATTTGAAAGTGGAAGATGTCTGGCAGTGTCACCAACTCCTAACTGGCAGCAACTGGTGGTACTCAGATAAATCCATTTATTGCTTGAAGAAGTCTGGCCTGAAGAGTTAATCAGGAAAGAATAGCAGCCAAAGGTATACCTAATACATGGTAAGAAGGCCAAGTGACACAACTATGCACAAAAACATAATAACTGGAAAGTAGATAACATGTGTCCTATATGGCTGTTACAGAAGGCAGTTGGTTCATTGAAAGAATGGAGAGCGGTATAATGAGTGTTTGCAGGAACAGTGAAGCATAGTGTCAGTTCATGGCAAGTTTGGGGCTGTATTTCAATAATGGAGTTGGAGATTTTGTCCGGATTAATGGAGTTTTCAATGCTCAGAAATACAGGCAGGTATATATCCATCATGTAATGCCATCAGGGAGGTGTCTGATTGGCTCCAAGCTTATATATACTGCATATGTACATTAAAGATGAGCGAATCCATTCTTTGTGTGGACCAGTGACCTCATCAATTTTCCATGGCTGCCGGATAGTAGTCACTCCACAACGATGACTTTGTGCTGGGTCTACAAATCAGAAATGGTGGCAGGGTTCCAGCAGATAGGAGGAGGTTCGTAGGGCTCCCACCCAACGGTCATGGACTACAGACACGACCAATGGATTAGGGTCCTATAAATTAATTCACTCATCTCTACGACACATATATCAATAGTAAGTGTGCATGAAAATGAAGTTCCCAGGGGCGTAGATATAGAGGGTGCACATGCATCATGTCCACAAAGGGTTCAGTGACCAGAAAAGTAGGAAGGAGCATTTATTCAGGCACTTGAGTTACAAGGCAGCTGTTGCCCCTCAGCTTTTACTACCTAATACAATAAAATTGTGATACAGTAAAACATTAGCGTATGAGCTTCTTTTATGCACCACTTCATAAGATCACTCCTCAGTTCTGATATAAGATGAACTAAATGATAAATTGATGGGATGTGATTCTGGATTACAAATAAGGAACAATTTAGCATGATTGTGAAATAGTGGAAGGGATCCAGGTTAAAAACTCCTCCCCCGCTCAACTTTCGCCCCAACCCCTGAGTTAACAGACAATTGCAGCAATTATAGAATAAACAAGTCAATAGCAGAAAGGAAATATATTAAATAATAACTTAAAGGGAACCTGTCATGTCCATTACTGAAAATGAACTTAATTCCTTCTGGGAGTCGCCGGCTTTCAGTCATTGTGAGTGGCAGCTGTAAGCCCGCCCCCACACTTTGAATGACAGCTCGCTCTGCAGCACGTCTGGGCACGAATTTCACATTTAGATTCATCTGACCACAGAACAGTTTTTCATTTCGCCTTAGTCAATTTTTAATGAGCTTTAGGCCAGAGAAGACAGTGGAGAGTCTGTAATGTGCCGATATCTGGCTTCTTCTTTGCATGATAGAGAATTAACTTGCATTTGTGGATTACACAGCAAACTGTGTTCACAGACAGTGAATTCTGGAAGTATTCCTGAGTGCATGCAGTGATTTGCACAAACAGACTCATGCCTGTTTTTAATGCAGTGCCACCTATAGGACCTGTAGATCACAAGTATCCAATATTGACCATCGACTTTGTCCCTTGTGCACATGGATTTCTCCAGTGTTGGAATAATGCATATTGATCTGTATGTATTGCAACAACAACTACTGTACTGTTTGATATATTGTGCATATTGTGAGATTGTTAACAAAGTTCAGTGACAAAAAAAAAAAAAAGACAGGATGCCCCCTCCTTCTCTTCCCTTCTTGTTGTTGTAATGCTCCCATGCTGCAAGCCACAGCAGATACCAGACTGATCACATTTCATGCTGTAAGCTGTTCAACCTGGATATGAATAAATCTACATTCTGTGTTGCTGACTCTGAATGTTACGCTGATTAATCCGCTGCTAACAGGTTATGGGCCCAGAGTCCTAGAGTCCCAAATCCCCAGAGCACAGAGAAAAGAAAAGAAGGGAAGACAGCAAAGATGGCCACCAGCAGCAGCAACTCCATGAAGTTTATAGTACCAAGTCTCACTAACCAGAATTATCAATCCTGGAAATTCAAAGTGAAAATGCTGCTGATCAGAGAAGGTACGTGGAAATACACACAGGAGCCTAAACCTGACCCAGTATCACAGGAGTGGATAGAGATGGATCAGAAAGCACAAAGTACCATATCACTCAGTATAGATGATGATCAGATTGTGCATGTGTGTAAAAGTGAAACTGCAAGAGAAATGTGGGAGCAGCTGCAAAAGGTGCATGAGAGGATAAATTTAAGCAATAAACTTTATCTCATGAGAAAATTGTACCAGTCTAAACTACAGAATGGCCAGATTATGCAGGACTACATAACATGCATTCTAGAGATTGTAGAACGCCTGAGAGGCATTGAAGAAGATTTGAAGGACTTTCATGTAGCCGCATTACTGCTTAGTGGTCTTCCAGAAAACTATGACACGCTTGTAACCGCACTAGATGCGCGCCCAGATGATGAGCTTACATTGGAGTATGTCAGAGGGAAGCTCATAGATGAATATAAGCAGAAAACGGAAGGTGTAAACAGCAGGACGTGCGATGCAGAATCTGCTTTACAGACACAAAATCTAAATGATAACAGAAAGCACCTAAAAGAAACATGTGAATGTTTTGTTTGCAAGAAATCAGGACATTTGAAAGTCGACTGCAGAGTCTGGAAAGCTAGAATGAATCAGCTGAAAAAAAAAAAGCAGTCTTCAAAGGGTTAAAAGTGCTGTGTCTGCAGAAAATTATTCTGTGAACACTGAAACTGCATTTACTGTCAGTGTAAATACATCAAAGCATGCATGGTGTATAGACTCTGGAGCAACTAGTCACATGACTAATAACAGGGACTTCTTTTCTAAGCTTAACCAAAGTAAGTCAGAGAAAGTGATTATGGCTAATGGTCAGTACATGACTTCACAAGGTATAGGAGATGGTTATATTGATTGTCAAATCTCACCAACACAAAGCAAGAAGATCCCAGTAAAAGATGTGCTCTATGTGCCTAGTCTTGAGAGTAATTTACTATCTGTGAAGAAACTCACAAAACAAGGAAATGAAGTTACATTTAAGCATGATAGCTGCATCATCTCAAAAGAGGGCCACACACTAGCAGAAGGAAAACTCACAAATGAACTTTACCAGCTTAAGTGCAAAGAGTGTGTGTACACTGCTCAGGAAGAAAGGCACAATAACTGCATTCATGTATGGCATAGGTGCCTAGCACACAGAGACCCAGAAGCAATAAGGAAGTTAGTTCAAAAGCAACTAGCTGAGGACAGTACAATTGATCTATGTAACCAGATAATGAATTGTACTAGCTGCATCAAAGGGAAAATGTCTAGAAAAGCTTTTCCTAAGAGAAGTACTACAAGAACAGAACAGACACTAGATTTAATACATACAGATGTCTGTGGTCCAATGAGCACTCAGACTCCTGGGAAAAAGAGATATTTTCTCACATTTATTGATGATCATTCAAGATATACAGTTGTCCATCCGCTTCACAGCAAGAAAGAAGTTCCAGAGAAACTTGAAGTATATCTAGCTGAGGTATATAATAAATTTGGGAGAATGCCAAAGATTCTACGTGCAGATAATGGGACTGAATACACAAGTAATGAGACACAGAGCATTTTAAAGAAAAATGGAATCCTATTTCAGACCACTGTACCATACAATCCTGAGCAAAATGGTGTCACGGAAAGAACGAACCGAACACTCTGTGAAAGTGGAAGAAGTGTGTTGTTTGATGCAAATCTGCCCACAGCATATTGGGGTGAAGCAATCATGACAGCTTGCTATCTTCAGAACAGACTACCAGGTAAAGCTACAGAGAAAACTCCATTTGAGCAATGGAACAGCAGAAAGCCAAAACTACATCATATAAGAATATTTGGAAGTAAAGCGCTTGTTCATGTTCCCAAAGAAAGGCAAACTAAGTGGGAATCTCACGCTAAGGAAGGGATCCTGGTAGGCTACAGTGAAACCCAGAAAGGTTATAGGATTCTACACCGAGAAACAAATAAGGTCACAATAAGTAGAGATGTAGTGATTGATGAGAACTTTGTGTCCCCCAAGTTTTGTGACATCACGCCAGTAGTCCAACTGAAGTCACAATTACAAGACAATAACGAGGATGTAGAGGTCTGGCTGGATTCTTCAACCACTGAAGGAACAACAGAAAAATCAGGTGAATCTGAAATCAGGAGATCTTCAAGATCAAACAGAGGCGTACCAGCAAAACGTCTATACTACATAGTCAAGACAATACCTGAATCAGAGCCGCAGTCATGGGATGAAATGCAAGAACTACCTGTCCATGAAAGAACAAAGTGGATCAATTCTGCTAATGAGGAAATCAAATCGCTTCATCAACTTCAAACTTGGAAACTCACCAAGCTGCCACAGGGCAAAAAGGCAATCAAGTGCAAGTGGGTCTTCAAAACCAAATATGACTCTGAAGGTAAAGTCCACAGATTTAAAGCAAGGTTGGTGGCAAAAGGGTATTCTCAAAAATATGGCGAAGATTACGATGCTACATTTGCTCCAGTCGCTAAACAGACCACGTTCAGAGCTTTGTTAGCTGTAGCTGCTGTACAAAAGATGAATGTCAGACATTTGGATATAAAAACTGCCTTTTTAAATGGTGACATTGAGGAGGACTTATACATGACTCAACCTGAAGGTTATGTAAAAGGGGGTGAAGAGAATTTTGTTTGCAAACTACAAAAATCCCTTTATGGTCTTAAGCAATCAGCAAGAGCATGGAATACCAAGATGAATAAGGTCTTGTTGGAAGAAGGTTTTAAAAGAGGTCAAGCGGATCCATGCTTATACACAAAATATACAGATGGAAAGTGGATGTATATTCTCTTACTGTATATGTGGACGATGTGATTGTAGTTCATCAGGAAGACGCAGAAATTGGAAAAATGGCTGAAATTCTGAACCAGCATTTTAAAACGAAAGACCTTGGAAATGTGACATATTATCTAGGAATCCAAATCCAGAGAGAGGAAGATGGAAGTTTTCTTCTAAACCAAAGTGCAAAAATTAATTCGATTCTGAATCAGTTTGGAATGTCAGAAGCCAAAGGTATATCAACCCCAATGGAACCATCCTACCTGAAGCTGGAAGGAGATGACCTGTTGCCAAACAATGAGAAATATCGTCAGGCAGTGGGGGCACTTCTATACATATCAACTATGACTCGACCGGATATCACAACAACAGTTGGAATCCTTTGCAGATATGTGGAAAAACCACGCCAAAGAGACTGTAATGCTGTTAAGAGACTTCTCTGATATTTAAAAGTAACGCAAGATGTAAATTTAAAGCTGTCTGCAACGGGAGATCTAGAACTCACCGGCTATGTAGATGCAGATTGGGCTGGTGATTCGCATGATCGTAATTCCACAAGCGGATACTTGTTTAAAGTTGGAGAAAGTTTAATCTCCTGGTCTAGTAGTAAACAAGTGTCTGTTGCCTTGTCATCTACAGAAGCGGAGTATGTGTCCGCAGCCTATGCAAGCCAGGAGGTCATTTGGCTAAGACAATTGATGGATGATCTTGGCACACCGTCAACTCAGCCGACGGTGATTTATGAGGACAACCAAGGATGCATTAAACTTGCATGCAGTGAAAAGATCAGTGCTAGAACCAAGCACATTGACGTCAGACATCATCATTTACGTGATTTGATAGATCGTGGCATAATTCAGTTCGTCTATTGTGAAACTGATAAGATGGCAGCTGACATTATGACAAAGCCATTGCCACGAGCCAGGTTCCAAGAATTGAGGACCACAATGGGACTAAGAGGATAAGTAGTTGTTGAGTGGGGGTGTTGGAATAATGCATATTGATCTGTATGTATTGCAACAACTACTACTGTACTGTTTGATATATTGTGCATATTGTGAGATTGTTAACAAAGTTCAGTGACAAAAAAAAAAAAACAGACAGGATGCCCCCACCTTCTCTTCCCTTTTTGTTGTAATGCTCCCATGCTGCAAGCCACAGCAGATACCAGACTGATCACATTTCATGCTGTAAGCTGTTCAACCTGGATATGAATAAATCTACATTCTGTGTTGCTGACTCTGGATATTACGCTGATTAATCCGCTGCTAACATCCAGAATCTCTGAATCTTTCAATTTAGTGTGGATGACGAGAAATTCTTTGTTTTGCTAAAAGTTCGTTGCTAAAATTTTGTTAAAATTGCAAAGTCTTACACTCTCTAAGTCTTTTCATTTTTCTGAAATTGTTCCACAATTTTTAGACACAGTTGTTCACAGATTGGTGACCTCTGACCATCTTTGCTTTTGAGAGACTCTGCCTCTCCAACGTGTGAATTTTATAAAATGACTTAGTTTAAAATTTACTCTCCTGTTGTTTTTCATTAGTACAACTTACTCTTCCAGTCTTTTATTAACTCTGTTGTAAATATTTTGTCATGTTGCTGCCATCAATTTCTAAATGCGTTAATTTTTTCAAATGAAATGGAAAAATGTCGAATCTGTGTTCTATATTCTGTTGTGAATAAACTATGGCTTTAATAAATTCACAAATCATTACATTTTTGTTTTTATTATGTTTTATGCAGCATCCCTCCTTTTTTTGGAATTGGGGTTGCAAAATAGCCAACTCGTCTTTGACTACGTTGTTTGCTAATTCACATATCAGCCGTCATTTAAGACAGTCAATTGCGTACAAGAAGCCATTATGTACTGTATTTTTCGGACTATAAGACGCACATTTTTCCCAAAATTTTTTTTGCGAAAATGGGGGTGCCTCTTATAGTCCGAATGTAGATATTTAAGGTCAATACCATCAGTGTCTTACGTCTCCACCAGTCCACTCCTACCACCATCGAAATAAATACTCTGACATTCTTATATTGTTGAGTACCCGGTCTCTTGGGTAAACAGACCATTAGGCCCATTGACATTAAAGAAACCTAAAGCTACTCACTTGCACAAAAACACACACAAAAAAACAATGGTTCAGTGGGTTAGACCCAGCAGCATGAACTGACCCAGTGGGTCAGCTCTTCCTAGAAAGTTCATGGCTCCTGGTTGCATCTCTCCCACCAACGATGCTACGGAGATCCTCCACTTATCCTCCTAAGCGCTGAACTTCCTCTTTACCTAATCATGGCCAACCACCTTCCACTATAGCAGTACAATATTCCTAGGTATACTGACCCACTGTGGACAACCACTTCTGTGTAATGAGATGGTAGGCTCTCAGAATTATCTGCTTCGGTGGACCCATTGTATACAGCTCTCGCTTTATCTCTTCTCCATTTTTACTTCCACCCAAATGTGTGGTGAGTTACATCACAAGAACTGTTTGCATTAAAATTTGCAAAATGCTGCTTGATTTCTGCACGGAATTTCATATTTTTGAGTAAATGGAATGCTTCTAAAATAAAATGGTCATGAGAAGCTGTTTTGCCTAGGAACTTAATGTGACACTCTGGGTAAGAGCTGAAATTCAACATTGGCTTGACTACTAATTTAGCTACTGCTGCAATTTACTAAAATATAGGCAAATTGTTTTGGTGGGAAATTCGCTTTTTAGCCATTTTCTTCATTTTTATACACATTTATATAGTGGGAAACACATGTTATTACATCCCCATGTACACATATGTGATTGTGGGCTCTGGGAACAGCAAAAGAACTCACATCCTTGGGCACATCCATTGAGTGTGTAGAGGAAAACGTTTCATCGATGTGGTGTTTCACTCACGTTGAGTTGTGAATATTTTCTCTGGTACTTGTATAATAATCATATTTTCACCGGAAATCAGCTCAAGAGCTAACCTAAAGTGCTGTGTCTATCCTGGAGGAAGCTCCTTCAGTTTTGGAAGCTGCTTGTATTTTTCGATTCATCAGTTGACGCTGTTCAGTCTGGGCTGTTTTAGAGTGTTGAGTGGTAATCACTATATTTTAGGCTACTTTTACACTTGCTTTTTTTTGCAGCGTGTTTTTCCCACAAAAAAACGCATGGAAAAAATGCATACAAATGCTGTGTTTTTTTCAAGCATTTTTATGCGCATGCATGAAAAAAACGCAGCGTTTTTATGCGTTTGTATGCGTTTTTAGTGCGTTTTTACCGCGTTTGCATTTTTTTCCAACATTATTTGGCCTCACCAAAAAAATCAAGATAGGGTTAGGATTAACACTAACCCAAACCATGACTTTACTAACCCTAACCCTCAACCAAACCATACTAACCCTAACCCTATCCCTAACCCTTAACCAAACCGTACTAACCCTAACCCTAACCCTTAACAAAACCCTACTAACCTTAATCCAAACCCTAACCCTAAACCCTAACTAACCCTAAACCCTAACCCTTAACCAAACCATACTAACCCTAACCCAAACCCTAACCCTAACCCTAAACCCCCTTAACTAACCCTAACTCTAACCCAAATCCCTAATTTCCATTGTCTAACCAATGGTCAACAAAAAAATGCATGCGCAAAAAACCGCATACATGAGCATGCCAATGCGCACATATGCGCACCCATAGACTTACAATGGGTGTCTTGCTGTAAAAAAACGCATTGCGCGTGCATGCGTTTTTTTGAGGCAAGTCGGACCCCCAAAAAATGCAACAGGATGCATTTTGTGCGCCCGAGCGCACACCACAAAAAAAGCATGTGCGTAAAAACGCATACAAACGCATGTGTATACGCACATAAGCGCATCCCATGCAAAATATAGGGAAAAAAAGTGCATGCGTTTTTTAGCGCTAAAATACAGCGCAAAAAAACGCAAGTGTGAAACCAGCCTTAGACTGTTCTGGATCAGGGCTGAGCTTTATTTTTGGGCTCCAAGGTGTGACCTGCTTTAGGTGGACTTTAGATGTAGCATTTATGATTTTTTTCTATGCATTATCACTTAAAGAACTATTCCCCAAAAAATAAGGTTAGAGGATAACTTAATGATTGTTGAGAGGCCAACTGTTAGATTCCTTGAGTTTGTGTGTTTGGAACCTAGAAAGCGGGGCTCTACAGCCCCTTCCTGATTAAAGGAGAGGTGCGCAATGCTCATGCTCGACCTCACTTCATTCATTGTCTATGGGACTGGAGTGCAGCGATTGATTACTTCCGGCAGACCCATAGACAATGAATGGAGTAGACCTGGAGCATGAGCATCTGTGCTCTTTTCAGGATGGGGCTTCAGAATGAGTCCCTTTCTCGAGGTTCCAGAGTTCTGATCTTGTGATCACTGGGACTCCCAGCGATCAGCAAGTTATCCCCTTATCCTATTGGTGGGGGAAAACTTGCTTTCTTGAAAATTATTCTTTATTAATTTTTTTTTATTATTATTTCTTTTAGAAAAGCATTCTTTGCACATGTCTCTTTTTAACATTTATGTTCTTTTTATTTTTTCAAAATGTTTCCTTAAATGGGTTTTAGATTAGTTTACAAGACAAGAACATTTTTTTTTTCATGGAAACTTTTGCAAAAATGATGTAGTGAAAATTGAACACACGACTACAAAAGTAAAATTTCCCAAAAATGGGATACTGGAGATTATTTCATCAATTACTTCTAATGCAATATATTAGAAGATGGGATTGTCTATAAGTCTGCAGAAATCTCCCTGACAAGGATACAACCAGCATCCTCTATGAATGCAGCGTATGCAGCAATTTTTCCCATTGACATACAGTATTTGTTTTGCAATGAATGTGACTAAAGTGTTATGCAATCTGAGAAGTGGGAAATTAAATATTTTGTAATATGTGACTTGAAGATTACCGCAATTTAACTTGGAAAAGTTTGAGAGAAAATTGTGAAGAATAATTCAGGCTTATGGTTACCGAGAAATGATTGATATATTTTATTGGGTAAAATATGACTTATCAGTTATTATCCTAGAGAGCACTTGTCTCAAATGCCTGAGCCTGACTATAATATACTAGAGTTTATAGCTCCATCTGGCTTTAATTTGAGGTTACAGTAATAATTGGACAACCCATACTAGGAGACCCGACACTGCGGTACTTCTTACTGCTCACGACCGGAGGTCCTGCAGCCATTTTCCTACCTTCCTCTTGTAGATTTTCCATTTCTAACATTGTGGTACCATTAAAATGTATAAGAGAACCAAGTGGGACAGAATCGCTCTCTCCAGGTCCCTCCACTCCTTAAAGGAGTTTTCCAGTTTCAGATAGCGCTGCAGGCAGTAACTGAGCTTACCGACTCTGCCCAAATTGACAGGATAAGATGCAGAGCTCACTGACTGGATGCAGTGCTGTCAACATGATGTATAGCAGATGCTGAGAACAGCAGCAGAGACTCAGCGCTGGACCAGGGGAGGATGAGAATAGATCAGTTTCATAAAATATAAACTGCAGTCAGGGGGACAGAAGATCCAAAAATGGTTACCCCCATAACAGCTGTGCTGTCTTGGTGATGCTTACAACCTTTCTCAAAAATAAGGGTCTACCGGCAGAGCTGCAACTGCACTTTATGGCTAGATTATTATGAGCACCACACTGTAGATTGAGAGACTGAGATCAATAGCTTCATACTACCAGTGGTTTCACACGTTGTCCCTGTTTTCATTCTAAGCTTTACCGTAAGGAAACTTTAATGTAACATTTCTGCGCCAGGTCTGATAGAGGTCCCACCAACTGGGTCATCAATGATTTGTTCTGCTCATATTTTACATAAAAAACCCCTCTTTTTAAATGTCAGCACATTCACTCACAAGGGTAAAAGATGGAAAACAAATAAGTGGGAAGGTGCACTGAACTGTTCGGCCAAACCAAAGGTCCACCGAGCGCCTGTGCTTGGTTTAATTAGTCACTTTGTGCTGACCGACACCCTTTAAAGCTGAAGGTCTATTTAAACATCAAAAAATTGTTAAAAAAGTTTTGGTTGACAATCCATTCTCCTGAAGTACAGTATGGAGGGGATGTAGGGTCGGTGGACCGGGCTGGGGGGTGGTCCCTCTGGGTACCGCGCAGCAACGTATAGACACAAGATGAGGCAAGTTTCGGGCTCAACAGGTCAAAGTTTATTCTCTCACCGTCCGACTGATGGCCCTCACAGTACACCACAATATCTCCTTTACGGCCATCCATATCCAGGGCCGCTTCAAGCACACCGTACTTTACACCGGGACATACATGTACACACCGTCCCCTCTTCACTCTTCGACGCTCCTGTCAGATCCGTCACTGTGGCTGCCTTAGGCCCGTAAACCAACAGTACTTTTGCTGATCAGTCGTCTCTCTCTCAATACGGTATGCTTTTCCTCTGTGCCTCGTCTATACTGCGGTACTTTTGTGTCAGGACCACCCCCCTCACTTTCTCTCTCCTCAGTCCCCCTGGTTTGGTTCTCTCACAGAGCACAAACTGTCATAGTTTTCCTGTCACTTGAGCTCCCCCTGGGGACTGGAACTTTCTGGAACCCTCCTGTCAAATTTATATCTTTCCTGGTTCCCTCTAACTCCGCCCCATGACCAACAGTTTCTTAAGCCCTAAGCTGATGTCAAGTCCTATGCTCACACTCCTCCCTGCCCTCTAATGGTCAACCCAAGGTACTGCACATCCACTACACTTTCCTAGCTGTTTCCCCACTGTAATAACTGCCACCTGTCTAAACTGTGCAAACCTTCCTTTCTCTATTCTGACAAGTCCGTCCGTCCATCAGGTCACCTTCCCTACACTCTCCCTTCCATTGTCTATTGTCGTCCTCGACAATCGTAATCCCTGCCTTCATTGTTCTGAAGCTTACCCTACCTTCTGTTGTCGGACCAGCTGTTGGGCCAAACCCACTACCCGCGAGGGCTGAACCAAACCGGGAGCACCGTGCTCCGAGCAGCCTACTGCTACTCGCCAGCGCCCACGCCACATAACAACGTCTTTCAAATTGGGCTAGGGACACCTGGATTCTCTTTCCGGCATGTACCTTCCCCTACTCTCCCCTTCTGTCACCTTCCACTATCCGGTACGCCATTATCGAGGCCTTACACCTACCAGATCATTGTTGGCGTCCGCCTTCTTCCTTCAGGGGTGTCCGTGGTGTCAGTGACCTGACCTAGGACGACTGTCTTTCTCACATCTTCCTTCTCTTTGCCTTTCTTTTAGATACACATCATGATCGGCGTCTCTGTGTCCCAGACCTTCTCAACACATACACCCCTTTGGATCTCATACTTCACTTTGGTCGCTTAGACCCTCTCTTACCCGAACCTGTTGCATTTTCTTGTGCATATCATACATCTGAACAACTCTATAATATCACAAGTACCCATTTTCTTACATTTTTTCTCTTTTACGATTGCTTAAAACCATCACACACAAAACAATAAAACATAACAGATTTTTTTTCCTCCCCCTTCCTTTGACAAGGACACCCCCTCTCTTCTCCGTATCCCCGCTTTGTCGGGTTAGTAAATAAACGTAAACCATCCTATAAGAGGAATATAATAAAAGAAACTCAACAGATAAACAATTTTCTTTCGCGAACTGTCCTTCATAACCTGCACTACGGTGCAACAAACTCCCGACAGTCCAATTCACTTTCCAGTGGCTGGTAGCAAGGAATCCCCACAGCTGTGGAGCTCCTGGGATACAGAGAGTGTCCTACAGTTCTTCCTACGGGGGCTCGTGTTCTTCAGGCTCCGCGAGCACGGCTACTGCATAGTAGCCGCGGGGGCAATACTCCTCATAATAGGATGCTAAGTCCCCCTTTGTATGAAGCAAGTTCCACACTTCCTGCTCCCTGGCTTTCTTTTTCTTTATGACCTCCGCGACCCAAATGGAGGGTACAATGCAGGCTCTGGAGTCCGGTGGGCGGGGCTCCGCCGAAGAAGGGAGCGGGGCAGAAGCGTCCGATGATGTCAGCGGCCCAGCAGCCGCTGGGGCCGGGTGGTGGGTGAGAGCAGCCGTGTTCTCAGAGGATTGGGCCACAGGATCTGTCAAACAGGCCGCAGCCGGTTCCAGCGCCGGCATAACCGCGGCCGCAGGGTAGGCCGCACCTGAAGTTTCAGCCGGAACCGGGGTAGCAGTCGACTTTGAAGTTGAGGTCGCTAGTGACAGAGGGGACGCAATGGCGTTTTCTATGGTCAGACTCCACACCGGCGACACCGGGCGTGGCACCACCGGGCGCGGCGGTTCAGGACCAGGAGCGGAGGCCCTACTCAATTCTGCATAGATGGTAGGGCCCTCCTTGGCCGGGCTCCCGGAAATACAGGATGCCGCGTGCTGCGGCTGAATGGTAGGGGCTGCTTGCGGAGCCACTGTCGGGGCTGGGGGAACTCTCACCTTCCCCAGCGCCGTGGCCTCCGTCACGTCATCACGCGGCTCTTCCCGCAGTCTCCGCTCTTCACCCTGCCATCGGGAGGGGCTAGCCTCCAGGCTCAGGAGCTCTGCAGGGAAGCTCTCTGCTGGTAACTTCGGTGGCCGCTCTCACTGATTCCGCACAGGCTCTGCTTCTCCACTCAACATCCAGCTGCCTGCCCGTGGCTCTAAGGGGGACGTTTTCTAGCGAAGCTCGACCTCCCGCCGCCATCGCCACTCCAGGCGCCCGATGCCTCGACACCCGCAGCGTTCCCGATTTGTAGTCCCCAGGTGGGTGATTTGTATTCCACAGGTGCTTATAATCCACACAGAGCAGTCTGAGTCTTTTTCCGTCCCTTGGGGCAGGCCTGCCGCAGAAGATGACGTATTAGCGGCGGCGATCCTGCTGACTACGCCAAATGTAGGGTCGGTAGGCCGGGCTGGGGGGTGGTCCCTCTGGGTACCGCGCAGCAACGTATAGACACAAGATGAGGCAAGTTTCGGGTTCAACAGGTCCAAGTTTATTCTTTCACCGTCCGACTGACGGCCCTCACAGTACACAACAATATCTCCTTTACGGCCATCCATATCCAGGGCCGCTTCAAGCACACCGGGACGTACATGTACACACGGTCCCCTCTTCACTCTTCGACGCTCCTGTCAGATCCGTCACTGTGGCCGCCTTAGGCCCGTAAACCAACAGTACTTTTGCTGATCAGTCGTCTCTCTCTCAATACGGTATGCTTTTCCTCTGTGCCTCGTCTATACTGCAGTACTTTTGTGTCAGGACCACCCCCCTCACTTTCTCTCTCCTCAGTCCCCCTGGTTTGGTTCTCTCACAGTGCACAAACTGTCGTAGTCTTCCTGTCACTTGAGCTCCCCCTGGGGACTGGAACTTTCTGCAGCCCTCCTGTCAAATTTATATCTTTCCCGGTTCCCTCTAACTTCGCCCCCCATGACCAACGGTTTCTTATGCCCTAAGCTGATGTCAAGTCCTATGCTCACACTCCTCCCTGCCCTCTAATGGTCAACCCAAGGTACTGCACGTCCACTACACTTTCCTAGCTGTTTCCCCACTGTAATAACTGCCACCTGTCTAAACTGTGCAAATCTTCCTTTCTCTATTCTGACAAGTCCGTCCATCCATCAGGTCACCTTCCCTACAGGTATTCCTCTCTCTCTGGTCCTCATGAGGGAACCCGTTGGAGCAGAAATTAAGTGGTCCTAGAATAGAATCATAGAATGTTACAGTTGGAAGGGACCTCCAAGGATCATCGTGTCCAACCCCCTGCTCAATGCAGGATTCACTAAACCATCTCAGACAGATGTCTGTCCAGCCTCTGTTTGAACAGTTCAGATAGTGTAGGGACAGTCAAACAATGGAGCGCCAGCCGTGCGCGGTTTAGAAAAATGCAGCTCCAGCTGGGCACCTCTAGAGAGGAAAAAATGGCAGTTCTGAGTTCAAACCCACGCAAAAATTGGAGAAAGTAGTTAAAGGTCTTCTTTTTATTGCATATCCACAATGCGTTTCAACAGAATAATCTGTCTTCCTCAGGTGGCAGTACAGATCACATGGGGGGGCAGGTATTTAAAAGGACGATAGCCAATAGGAAATGGCTATTGGTTAATACGTCATGGCAATTTAAAAACATGGTACATAAATTAAAAACAAATAATTAGATAAGGTATAGATAAACAATTACATAACAAGTACAATGAACAATCAATATTACTAGAAACAATAAAAATTAGGGTAAAATATATTAGAAGCAGCACGGTGGGTACAGTAACAAAAATAAGTGTCAGAAGGGTTTCTCGATTGTGAGGTTTAACCCCTCTGGTGCTAGTGTCCCTAATTTAAAAATCCAAAAACTTTCCCTCCTGATTAAACTCTCATAGCGGTTAGTGACGTCATATCTAATATGCTCTATAATTGTGAGCTTCAGCGCACTTGGATTCTTATTATGTGCAAGCAAAAAATGTTTGCATAAGCTGTGCAGCAGATACCCATTTTTGATATTTTGGCAGGGTTTTTTCAGTCTATTATGCATAGACTGAATAGTCCTGCCCACATAATGTTAGGAACGGCGGATCGCACTAAATAAAAATAATAATAAAGTGCATTCGCTGCTCGGGGTCCACCGTGCAGTAGGTGATATAACCGCTGCTAAGTGGTGGCAGGAGCAATATGGCGGAAATGCGCACAGGGTTAAACTTCACCCAGGTGTGCAGAGCATTCTCAGTTAACTCACAGAGATGCCAAAAAGCACAAACACAAATGACTGAGCCTGTTGTAGTCACAGTACTCAGCAAAAACGCACACACGGTATAAGGTCACAGGAGTAGCCCAAGACGGCGGCACTACGTCCGTCTAGACCTACCGTGTGCGCGGCGTTGCAACTGTGAATGCAAAGGAGGCTGCTGCTGCAGCGCGGCGTGGACACTGCCGCTAAATGACAAAGGCTAAGGCGCAAGCGCAATGTCGGATGCTAGCAGCTGAGTATGTTGCAGCAGAGGAGCGCTGGCGCTGACACTAACTCAGTCCCTATCCACATGCGTAATATCAGAGGGAAGGAGTTTCAAATGAGTCAGTCACCAGAATCATGCAGTAAGTCTATACTAGCGAATGGCAGAGCAGACATGCGCGCCTTTTATAGCAGCCGGGACCTTCTGCACGCTTCCAGATCTCTGAGGCGGACCAATGAGAACTGGAGCGGGACCTGAGCACATGACTCCCGATCTCCAATGGGAGATGTCCCATGAGCATGCCCAGTAAGAGGACAGAAGGACTTAGCCTCAGGAGACATTTGCTGCAAGGCAATCTCCTCTGCAGTGGAAAAATAGGAGGAGAGTCAGGGGCTGGCTGTCATGATCACGTGTGTCTGGTCGCAGATGATGCCGCAAGGCGAACCCATAACACACGTGACCCTGGATACACCGCCTCCAGTGGGGCGAATTTAAATAATAGAACGTGCAGGTGGATACGCCGCCTCCACCTGGCGAATTTAGGTATTACACGTTATAAATATATTTCTGGAAACACCGCCTCCAGTAAGGCGCATTTAAATAATAAGGGGGGAACCTGGGAAACTTTAACAATGGTGGGCCCTGCGATAGGGAATGGGGGACGTGGAGACCTCCTAAGCTCCCCTGAGCCAGTGTCCCTGCACTCCTTACATACCCTAAACAGGCTCCGCACCTGTCGCCGCACGCGTACCTTAACGCCCTTGCTCACCCTGACCCTAAACCCTCACTAGGGAATGGGTCGGTGCGGAGACTAATCCCACCACTGCACTAATAACACACATGAGGAAAGAGACAATACAGGGGAAACACCACTTAGCTTTGCTCTGTTGCGTACGCTCCCAGCAACAGAGCCCACCACCTGTGTGCATCTTCTCCTCCACCCTGATCCATCACCATCGTGCAGCCTGGGAGCAGAGTCCATCACCACTTGCAGCAGTCCAGTACACAGAGTCCCAAGATGAGTCCAGCCTCTGCCAAGAATCCAAGCATGCTCGAGTCCAGTTCTCAGCAACCAAGTCGAGCATGCTGAGTGCAACTCTCTTCCTAGTCGCCACTCCTCTAAGCCATGCCCGCACTTCCTGCCGACACCATAAACTGCGACTCCACCAGGCCATGCCAGTCCTTCCTGCAGACACCATTAGCTGGCACTCGTTCTCTCTGGCTGACTGCGCAGGACTCCAATCCAGCTCCATCCTTCCACCAGGCTCTCCAACAACTAAGCAAGAAATATCACCAGAAGTGAGTGAACACCCTGAGACCCATTTATAGAGTGTCACACCTGAACCATAATTAAGTGCAACCTAACCTAAGGTGCAATACACCTAACCACCACCGGGGACAGTCAAAACACCTTTGAACTTAACCAAAGTAAAAAAAGTTCACTTTGTGCTTTTAATACCGCCAGATCCAACACTGGATCATGACACTGGCTGGCACTTTTCAGCCTGGGGGGCAATCACAAGCCAGTGGCCCTCCAGTTGCGGTGCTTTTGCCCTGCTTGTCTCTTGCCGCTGCATTAAAGTAGCAGAGATAACAGGCTTTAATAACAGGCTGGTACATAGATATGGGAACAGAATGGAGCTAGCTGCATATATATTGGAGCAGAACCAAGTTTACTGCCTACATAGATACTGTAACAGAAGCAAGCTGACTACATAGACATGAGAACGGAACCAAGAATGCTACATAGACAAGGAAACTGACTGGAGCTTACTACAGAGATATGGGAGCAGAACCAAGCTTACTACAGAGAAATGGGAAAAGAGCGGAGCTTACTACAGAGATATGGGAGCAGAACAGAGCTTACTACAGAGATATGGGAGCAGAACAGAGCTTACTACAGAGATATGGGAGCAGAGCCAAGCTTGCTGCCTACATAGATACTGTAACAGAAGCAAGCTGACTACAGAGATATGGAAGCAGACCCAAGCTTACTACAGAAATAAAGGAGTAGAACCGAGCTTACAACAGAGATAAGGGAGCAGAATCGATCTTACTACAGAGATATGGGAGCAGAACCAAGCTTGCTGCCTACATAGATACTGTAACAGAAGGAAGCGGACTACAGAGGTATGGAAGCAGAACCGAGCTTACTACAGAGCTAAGGAAGCAGAACTGAGCTTACTACAGAAATAAAGGAGTAGAACCGAGCTTACTACACAGATAAGGGAGCAGAATCGAGCTTACTACAGATATGGGAGCAGAACCAAGCTTACTATAGAGATATGGGAGCGGAACCAAGCTTACTACAGAGATATGCGAGCAGAACAAAGTTTACTACAGAGATATGGAAGCAGAACAGCAGAACCGAACTTACTACAGAGATATGAGAGCAGAACCAAGCTTACTCCAGAGATATGGAAGCAAAACGGAGCATACTCCAGAGATATGAGAGCAGAACTGAGCTTACTCCAGAGATATGGGAGCAGAACCGAGCTTACTAGAGAGATAAGAAAACAGAACAGAGCTTACTACAGAGATATGGAAGCAGAACAGAGCTTACTATGTCTACTACAAGATACAGAAACAGAACCAAGCTTATGGCATACATATTGTACCAGAATCTAGATTACTACATCAATACAGTATCAGAACCAAGGTTACTGCTTAGATATGGTACCATAACTGAGATTACTTACAAACATACAACTCCGGAAACACGGACATTTAAACACACAATATGGCAGGGGCATTGCCAGGGTCCTTAAAGCTCAAGGGCCCAAGCCCCAAAAAGCATGTCTCCCCATAAGACTAACCTTTATCCATTTAAAATAGCATGTATATATAATTACAGTATACCACTGTTGCTACCCAAAAACACACAATGCAAAGACCAATATGATCAATATTACTACTATAAAAGGCCAAAACAATATGTCTGCACAATGCCCACCACCATCACCACCACACCGCGAATACATAATATAATATGACCATTACCTCTACATAACAAAACACTCTAATCAGACCAATGACACCACCATACACCTTCTACTACATAATGACCACATTAAGCTGTTACTAAATAAATAAAAAAAACAAAAGCTACTAAAAAGAGCACTAGTCCCACCTTACAGGAACCCTATATTGGTAGATACCAGTCCTGCAGAACACAAACATGATTACAGTCTGGGCTGCCACTAGGAATTTCGGGGCCCCATACTGGCAAAATTTTCGGGACCCCTTGAGACTCCACCCAGGCTCCACCCCAGTTCTGCCTCCACACCTCAAGCCTGCCGCAGTCCCACCGCCCGCTCTTGGAAAAACTCATCTTCTACACCACGTCCTCACCAGTCTATTAACAGTTCCCAGCAAACACCAGATCACATACATAACCAGCAGCTTTTGTTTTGGCCAAAAGAATTTTTAAGCCACCACCACAACAAGGGAGACTCTTTTGGCAGGGCCATATTCTAGTCTTACTTATTAAACATTTCCTAAAATATCCAATACTCTTTTTAGGTTTATTTCTATTTATTTTTCTTTAAGGGAATGAGTGGCATATATTTTTTAGAATGACCATTAATACCACATACAAGGGACAAAAACTGTCACACCATGACCAGACCATATACAGTATTACCACCACATAGCGACCGAATAATACCATATATAAGGAACAAATACCTCCATACCATGACCAGACCACATATTACCATCACATAGTGCCAAATAATACCACATACAGGGAGAAATGCCGCCACACCATAACCAGATCACATACTACCACCATATAGTGACCGATGACTACAATACAGATCATTAATAAAAAATTACACAACACTAATGCCATTATACACAGGAGCTTTGTATATAGTGTACAGGTAATACAGAGCTCATCAGTGACATTATACACAGGAGCTCTGTATACAGTGTCAGTGTCCAGGTTATACAGTGATTACCTGTGACATTATACACAGAAGCTCTGTATATAGTGCACAGTGAACAGGTTATAGTGTATAGTGTCAGTGTACAAGTAGCACACTGACTCACCAGTGACGTCTCCAGCTGATGTCCCTCATCTTTTCTTTTTTATGCAGCGCAGACCGCCATCATTTCTTTCAGCCAGGACTCGTCTCTGCATAAAATAACACAAAGTTACCTTGAGCACGGCTTCCAGAGCACATTCCCCATTTTTCCCCTTTCTTCTACACTACACATCTAAATACAGATGTGCACCCACCATTAATATATAATAATCCACCATTCCAAATATAAATGATAATTCAACACTGCGCCCCCACCAACAATAAATAGCAATTTCCCCACCTAATAAATATATTCATTAATTAGCCCCTGTACTCTTCCTCCAATTCATTACCAGTCACTGCATCCTCAATGTCCCCCAATATGTGCCTCCCGCTCCCCCAATTCATTATATTTATATGCCCCTTCCGCCCCAATTCATTGTCATGTCTTTCTCTCCCACCCTCTATTCATTATCAACTGCTCTCCCCCCACATTCAATACATCATTTACTCCCATCACCCGGAAAATTCATTATTTGCTCCCCCCAGGTCCTCATTTGTTCTCCCCATCCCCCACCTTCAATTCAATTGATGTCCCCGTCCCTCATTTCATCATTTGCAGTCCCCCTCCCTTCATCATTCGCTGTCCCCCATTCTCCCCCCATTTCATGTGCAGTCCCCTTTCGTTCATGTGCAGTCCCCTATCCCCCTCACTCACATCATCATATGCAGCCCCCTCCGTCATTTGCAGCCCCTTCGAACATTTGCAGGCCCCATTCCATAATTTGCAAATTGCAGCACCCCCTCCATCATTTGCATCCACCCTTTCATCATTTTCAGCACCCCCTCCATCATTTGTAGCCCCCCTTCATCATTGGCAGCCCTGCTGTCATCATTGGCAGCACCCCCTCCATCATTTGCACTGCAGCACCCCCTACATCATTGGCAGCCCCACTATCATTTCCAGCTCCCCTTCATCATTTCCAGCACCCCCTCCATCATTTGCTGGCCTGCTCCATCATTTCCAGCACCCCTCCATCATTTGCTGGCCTGCTCCATCATTTCCAGCACCCCCTCCATCATTTGCTGGCCTGCTCCATCATTTCCATCACCTCCTCCATCATTTGCTGGCCTGCTCCATCATTTCCAGTACCCCCTCCATCATTTGCTGGCCTGCTCCATCATTTCCAGCACCTCCTCCATCATTTGCTGGCCTGCTCCATCATTTCCAGCACCCCTCCATCATTTGCTGGCCTGCTCCATCATTTCCCGCACCCCTCCATCATTTCCAGCACCCCCTCCATCATTTGCTGGCCTGCTCCATCATTTCCCGCACCCCTCCATCATTTCCAGCACCCGCTCCATCATTTCCAGCACCCGCTCCATCATTTGCAGCCCCCCTCCATCATTTGCAGCCCCCCTCCATCATTTCCCGCACCCCTCCATCATTTCCAGCACCCGCTCCATCATTTCCAGCCCCCCTCCATCATTTGCAGCACCTCCTCCATCATTTCCAGCACCCCTCCATCATTTCCAGCACACCCCTCCATCATTTGCAGCCCCCTCCATCATTTCCAGCACCCCCTCCATCATTTGCAGCACCTCCTCCATCATTTCCAGCCCCTCCATCATTTCCAGCACACACCTCCATCATTTGCAGCCCCCTCCATCATTTGCAGCCCCCTCCATCATTTCCAGCACCCCCTCCATCATTTCCAGCACCCCCTCCATCATTTGCAGCCCCCTCCATCATTTCCAGCACCCCTCCATCATTTCCAGCACCCCTCCATCATTTGCAGCCCCCTCCATCATTTGCAGCCCCCTCCATTATTTCCAGCACCCCCTCCATCATTTGCAGCCCCCCTTTCATCATTTGCAGCCCCCTCCATCATTTGCACCCCCTCCATCATTTCCAGCACCCCTCCATCATTTGCAGCCCCCCTTTCATCATTTGCAGCCCCTCCATCATTTGCAGCCCCCCTTTCATCATTTGCAGCCCCCTCCATCATTTGCACCCCCTCCATCATTTCCAGCACCCCTCCATCATTTCCAGCACCCCCTCCATCATTTGCAGCCCCCCTTTCATCATTTGCACCCCCTTTCATCATTTCCAGCCCCCCTTTCATCATTTGCAGCCCCTCCATCATTTGCAGCACCCCCTTCATCATTTGCAGCCCCCTCACCCATTTAATTCATTTGATAAAGAAAAAGAAAACGTTTTTCATACTTACCTCACCAGTGATCCCCAGCAGGCACAGCTGCAGCTCCTCTTGTCATGGCAGACGCTGTACCTGGAAGGAGCCCATAGATTGTATCACTTTCAGCAGCTAGACTGTATGGGCTGTAGTCAGGACCTGCAAGGAGCCCCTACATTCTAGCTACTGCCATGTTACATGACCAGAAGTCCAGGGAGGGCGGAGGGAGAGAGTCGGAGCTGCGCAGCTGTCAGGCTGTGTGCCCACGTAGCGATTTTTAAGCGTTTTTGCCGCGATTTTCGGCGCGAAAACGCAGCGAAAACGTTTAAAAATCGTGTACAGAACGCCCCCCATGCATTCCTATGGCATTCCGCACATGCTGTGCTAATGCTGCGCTTTTTTCCGCGGCGGAATCGCATCGCGGAAAAAAATCGCAGCATGCTCATTGTTTTGTGCGGAATCGCAAAGAATTGCCGTGATTCCGCACCCATAGGAATGCATGAGAATCGCTTACTTCCCGCATGTGGCTATGCCCACCATGCGCAAAGTTAAGCGTCTCATGTGCGGATGGTACCCATGGTGTGGAGGAGAGGAGACTGTCCTCCAGGCCCTGGGTACCATACCCCTGTAAAAAAAAGAATAAAAAATCGGGGTATATTTACCTTCCGGCGTCCCGCGCTGCATTCCCAGCCTCAGCGTTCCCAGTAATGCCTTGCGGCAAGGCCCTGTAATGACGTAGTCTCGCGTTACTCTAGCGGTCTCGCGAGATCGCTATAGCAACGCGAGACTACGTCATCACAGGTCTCGCAAGGCATTACAGGGAACGCTGAGGCCCGGGAATGCAGCGCGGGACGCCGGAAGGTAAATATACCCCGATTTTTTTATTTTTTTTGCATTTTAACATTCTATCTTTTACTATTGATGCTGCATAGGCGGCCTCAATAGTAAAAAGCTGCTCACACTTGTCAAACACTATGTTTGACGAGTGTGAACAACCTGTCAATCACTTTCCAAGCGATGCTTCAAATCGCTTGGAAAGTGCTTGAATATCGCACGCGAAAATCGCGGCAAAATCGCGATCATAATCGCGGTAAAATCGCAGTGAAATTGCACGGAAAAATACCGCGCGACTTCTGGGAAGGAGTGCGGTTTTTAGTGAGCGTTTTAAAACGCTACGTGGGCCCACAGCCTCAAGGTAAGACAGCTATGCACAGCTCAGAGAAAGCTGCCGGCCCACGCGTGCGCCTGGGGGAGCGGCCCGGGGGGCATATTCCTCCCTGCCACCCAGCCCAGCCCGCCCCTGAGGAGAGTGCAGAATGTGAGGATCTGGATCCCTGCAGAGTAAATGCAGAAATCTGACTCCTAACATTACCCCCCCTCCTAGGGCCCCCCCTCCCTGAGCCTTACGATCCACCAACTTGTGCCCGTAAGAGGTATAGGCCTCAGACTCGTCCGCAGGCAAGTCTGATGTCCCGGTAGATGACAGAGAGACCCGGGACACGTGGAAGGCCTCAGGGGTGGCAAGATTGCCAGGTTTGAGAAGGGACCCGTGGGAGACAGCGGGAGCGGAAGTTAGAGTGGAACGCCACCGTGTGTCGGCAGGCGTCTCCGCTCTTCACTTAAGGAGGCTATTCCGAGCAAAAAAGACGCAGGCCCGAATATATTTTTTAACATCCCGAGCCCTGTGCGGCCACCAGTAAGACCCTGCAAGGAGTTTTGTGGTCTGCATATAGCCACAGTGACCACCCCTCCTGGACGTGTGTGCCCATGCAAGAATCGTCGGCCAAAGGTGGGGAGGAACAAGGGTCTTACCCGGCGGTACAGAATTTGGCCGTTGCGGGGCACTGTTGTTCTGAGACACGGCGTGTTGACAAATATGACCGCGACTGGAGTCTTGTGCTGGACACGCCTGGAGAACGGCGCGAGACACCTCCATGGGCTCTGGGGGTGGAACCTCTGGCTCGGGTAGTTCCAGAGGCTGAAAAAAATTGGGAGCCGGAGTAACCTTCTGTTTGGATTGAGCACGCTCCATACCGCGCTCTGAAAAACGGAGGTCAATGCGGGTGGAAATGGCAATCAGCTCTTCCAAACTGGCAGGAACCTCTCTGTGATGTTGTCACATCTCCTGCTGTTTGTGGGCTGTTGCCCTTGTTTGCATTCTTTGCCTAGTAACAGTGATGTAGGGGAGAGGAGGAGTCGGGGGAGGGACGTGGAGAGGAAGGAGGAAGTAAGGGATAAAAAAAAGCACGGCCTGGCAGCCAAGCACGAGCACATCGGTGTATGTCTCTGAATTCTTTATCGCCGACATCACGACACTACAACTGGCGACGAGGAAGCGTTCATTCATCAGCCACAGGTATTTCAGTCCCACGAACAGTCTACAAGGCTATCAGCACTCACTATGGCTTGTCTACCCGCATTTCCTGCTTTTGATGTGCATCAGTCCCAAGCAAACCTGGCAGTATCTTGGGATAAATGGCTAAAGCGATTCGAGATATTTCTGCAAGCCATGAATGTCTCTGATGATACCCGGAAAAAAGCCATGCTATTACACTACGCAGGGGAGCAGGTTTACGATATATTCACTACTCTGCCGAATACAGGGGAGGACAAGGACTATGAGCTCAGCAAAGCTGCGTTAAGCAAGCACTTCTCCCCTCACAGAAATCCGGCATTTGAAATTTTTAAGTTCAGGCAGTCAAAGCAGTCGCCAACAGAAAGCATGGCTGAGTATCATGTCCGGCTACGACACCTTGCAGCGCACTGTGAATTTGCGGAAGTAGACAAAGAAATCCAAATGCAGATCGTACAAGGATGTATTTCCTCCAAGTTAAGGAGACAAGCACTCAGAGACCCCACCATGACGTTAGCGAAGTTGCTAGATACAGCGTGTATAAATGATGCTGCAGACAAACAAGCTAAACTGATAGAGAACATCGAGCATGAGCCAGACGCGACATCTTCTATAGCAAAGCTTACACAGAAACCAAATGTGCCTCGCATGCAGGCAGCCACATGTTACAACTGCGGTGGATCGTATCCTCACCAGAATGTCTGCCCAGCAAAGGGAGGAACTTGTCATAATTGCGGAAAGCAAAATCATTTTGCAAAGGTGTGTAGATCCAAGCCACAATCTCCTCATACCACCGCACAACCTAGGCCACCGAAGATCCAAACACTGCAGATTAATGACGAGTCCCACAGCACCTATTTATTCTCCGTGACGGAAGAGGGATCTAATACTGTGCACGCAGTTACTAATCCAAAACGAGTAATCCGAGTGAATGGCAATCCAATAGAAGCCCTGGTGGACACGGGGGCATCAGTCAACGTCATCAGTCATACAGTCTACAACCAGCTCCTAAACAAACCTACTCTACAAAGTACTAATATAAAGATTTTTCCTTATGGCTCAGCAGCTGCACTGCCCCTGTGCGGAAAATTTCAGTCAGAAGTTGCAGCTGAAGGAAAGTCCATCACTGACACCTTTTATGTGGTAGAATGCTCTGCGGACACACTTCTCGGCTGTACCAGTGCAATATCTCTGGGCCTTGTGAACCTTGTCAACAGCATTACAGGTCCTTCGGCCCACCACATTATGCAGAAGTACCCAAATCTCTTTAAAGGCCTAGGTAAGCTAAAGGATGTTCAAATAAAATTGCATATAGATCCGTCAGTAGAGCCCTCTATTCAGCCCCACAGGCGCATTCCATTCCATGTCCGCAAGCTTGTGGAGCAAGAACTGCAAGACCTGGAGGCGTCCGATGTCGTTGAACGCGTTGAAGGCCCGACCCCCCTGGGTTTCACCAATCGTTGTTGCACCTAAACCGAAGCAGCCAGGTAAAATCCGACTATGTGTGGATATGCGCCACGCCAATCGGGCGATCCAAAGAGAAAGGCACATCACGCCCACTATTGATGACATTCTCGCAGACCTGAATGGTGCGAAGGTATTTTCAAAAATTGACCTAAACTCAGGCTATCATCAACTTGAATTGCATCCAGACTCCAGGTACATTACAACTTTTAGCACGCATGTGGGCCTGCGCAAATTTAAGAGATTGAACTTTGGCATCTCATCGGCCGCAGAAATTTTTCAGAATATCGTCAGCCAGGTTCTGTCTGGCATTGCAGGAGTCCTCAACGTCAGTGATGACATTCTCATTTATGGCACAACCCAAGAGGAACATGACAATCGCCTAGAACAAGTGTTTCAAAGACTCCAAGCCTGCAATCTCACTGTCAATCCGTCGAAATGTGAATTTAACCAAAAATCATTAACTTTTTTTGGATACATCTTTTCTGAACAAGGAGTTTCAGCTGACCCACAGAAAGTGGCTGCCATAAAATCAGCTAGCCCACCGCAAAATGTGTCAGATGTTCGCAGCTTCCTAGGACTGGTCACATACTGTGGGCGATTTATACCTGACTTAGCCACTGTTTCAGAACCTCTGAGAAAGCTCACAAAGAAAGATTCTCCGTGGACATGCGGTACTGAGCAGCAAGCAGCTTTTGACGCATTGAAAACCAACCTAACCAGCGACACTGTCATGGCCTATTTTGACCCGTCAAAACCCACACAGCTACTGGTGGATGCTAGTCCAGTAGGCCTAGGGGCAATTCTCACACAAGTGTCTAGCGCAGGCGACATATCCACAATCTCATATGCCAGCAAGACACTAACGGATACAGAGCAGCGATATTCACAAACTGAGAGAGAAGCCCTGGCAGTTGTGTGGGGGTGCCTTCATTTCCATTTATACCTTTTTGGACATCAATTCACAGTGATAACTGACCACAAGCCACTCGTTCCAATTTTCAATAAGCCCTCGTCAAAGCCTCCCCCGCGTCTTGAACGCTGGTTGCTCCTCTTACAGAACTATCATCTCCAGTTGAGATACGAGGCGGGAGCTGGAAATCCCGCAGACTATTTCTCGAGACACCCAGCACCACAGCCCACCACAGACGACATCCCCGCGACGATTCTGGCGGAGGAGCATGTCAACTTTGTCGTCGCCCATTCGGTACCGAAAGCTATGACCATACAGGAAATTAAGCAAGCGCTGGATGCCGATCACCAGCTTCAATTTGTGATAGAGACGGTTCGGTCCAAGAACTGGAGCAGTTTTCTCGCTGAGGCCCGCCTTCACCCTCCTGATCAGGCTGGGTACCTGGAGGTTTTCTTTAACGCGAGACATTCACTATCAGTATCAGACTCAAATATGCTCTTAAGAGATAATCGCCTGGTGATACCTCAGAAACTTCAGAGCAGGGTACTGGATCTGGCGCATGAAGCTCATCAAGGGGTCGTGAAAACGAAGCAGCTACTTCGGGAGAAAGTGTGGTTTCCCGGACTTGACAAAAAAGTAGAGGCACTCGTTGAAACATGCATACCGTGCCAAGCCACTACAGTTGCCCATAGACGTGCACCATTACAAATGACACCCCTGCCAGCCGGCCCATGGATAGCTGTTAGCATCGATTTCTGCAGTTTACCAGATAGCTCCTATCTGCTGGTGATCATGGATGACTTTTCAAGGTTTCCAGTCATCGAACATGTTTCTACAACCTCGGCCAAGGCTGTTTTACAAAAATCTTCTCAGCATATGGCATACCTGAGATCGTGAAATCTGACAATGGACCGCCTTTCAATAGCACAGACTTTCAGTCCTTCGCAACCTACCTGGGTTTCACACACCGGAAAATAACTCCTTGCTGGCCTCAGGCCAACGGTGAAGTCGAACGATTCATGCAATCGCTCAACAAGACCCTAAGGATTGCTACCATGGAGCACAAGGACTTACAGCAAGAGTTGAACGCATTCCTCAGACAGTACAGGGCTACACCCCACTCTACAACGGGAATACCACCTGCAACGGCACTGTTCAACAGGCCCTTACGGGTCAAACTTCCAAGCATTCCAGCAATCTCCGTCCAGACCCCGATTTCTATCAATGACTCCATATCAAAGGAAAAGATGAAACGGTATGCAGATAAGCGCAACCATCGAGGCAGACAGCCGGCAATACAGGTGGGTGATTGGGTCCTGGCACAAAGGTTAAAAGCAACTAGCAAGTTTGTGTCACTGTACTATCCAGAACCCTTTCAAGTTATAGACGTTAAGGGCACCATGGTTACTGCCCGGAATCAAAGTCGTCAGGTCACACGGAATGTGTCCCACTTTAAAAAACTCCGGGGCCACGTCCCAAAAACCACGCCTAGTGAGGAAGCGGAGAGCGACGACTCCCTGCCAGAGACTGGAGATGCCGTAAGCCTAACAGGGGATGTCTCCGGGGATACTCAGGGCTCATCTGGTGATGGGCTGTCTCACCGCTATCCGACTAGGACCTATCGAAGACCACCTGCCCACCTTACAGACTATGTTCTGCAGTGAGACTTAATGTTTGAACGACAATATTCTTCAAATGTTACAGTTTTTTTTTTGTTGTGAGAAAAGAAGAGGTGTGATGTTGTCACATCTCCTGCTGTTTGTGGGCTGTTGCCCTTGTTTGCATTCTTTGCCTAGTAACAGTGATGTAGGGGAGAGGAGGAGTCGGGGGAGGGACGTGGAGAGGAAGGAGGAAGTAAGGGATAAAAAAAAGCACGGCCTGGCAGCCAAGCACGAGCACATCGGTGTACGTCTCTGAATTCTTTATCGCCGACATCACGACACTACACTCTCTAGTGGAGAGAGCATTTTTAACGTGCTCCGCCAAACCTCTCCAAAACACAGGGATGAGGGCTTTATCGGACCATTCCAACTAGGAAGCCAGTGTCCAAAAACGGACGGCATACTGACTAACTAAGAGAGCACCCTGAGTCAAAGCAAGAAGCTGAAGAGAGGTATCGTGCATGACCCGTGGACCGAGGAAGACCTGCTTAATAGCTGTTAGAAAGTGAGCAGCGGTCCGGACCTCTGGGCCACCACGCTCCCATAGTGGCGTAGCCCACTCCAACGCTTTGCCAGATAGCAGGGAAACAATAAACCCGACCTTGGCCCATTCCGTAGGGAATCGCGCAGCCAGTAACTCCAGCTGAAAGGAGCACTGGCTGATGAAACCCCTACAGGAGGCGCCATCTCCAGAAAATTTATAGGGCAACGGGAGGCGGGTAACTGTCGGCGCGGGGGGAGGACGTGGACATACGGGAAACCGCGTCTGTGATTGCCTTTACAGCAGCTTCGGTGGATTCTGCAGCTGAGAGAGCCCTCTCAAGAGTGGCCAGCCAGCCCTCAAGCTGCCGAATACACTGTAAGGCCGGAATCACACACAGCGAGATACGGCCGAGTCTCACAGGTTAAAACCAAGCTCTGGCGCCGGCACTCCGGAGCGGAGCGTGCAGCCGCACAGCAATACAAGGAGCTGCACGCTCCGCTCCGGAGTGCCGGTGCCAAAGCTTGGTTTTAACCTGCGAGACTCGGCCGTATCTCGCTGTAGTGTGACTCCGACCTAAGAGTTGCTGCTGTTCTGCCATCACTAGCCAGACCCTGGGGCTAGTATAATGGTAGGAACGTCGGAACGCACTAAATAAAAATAATAATAAAATGCGTTTGCCGCTCGTGGTCCACCGTGCAGTAGGTGATATAACCGCTCCTAAGTGGTGGCAGGAGCAATATGGCGGAAATGCGCACAGGGTTAAACTTCACCCAGGTGTGCAGAGCAATCTCAGTTAACTCACAGAGATGCCAAAAAGCACAAACAAAAATGACTGAGCCTGTTGTAGTCACAGTACTCATCAAAAAACGCACACACGGTATACGGTCACAGGAGTAGCCCAAGACGGCGGCATTACATCCGTCTAGACCTACCGTGTGCGCGGCGTTGCAACTGCGAACGCAAAGGAGGCTGCTGCTGCAGCACGGCGTGGACACTGCCGCTAAACAACAAAGGCAAGGCGCAAGCGCAGTGTCGGACGCTAGCAGCTGTGTATGTTGCAGCAGAGGAGCGCTGGTGCTGAATCTAACTCAGTCCCTATCCACATGCGTAATATCAGAGGGAAGGGGTTTCAAATGAGTCAGTCACCAGAATCATGCATCCGTCCTTACACACAGCAGCAAGTAAGTCTATACTAGCGAATGGCGGAACAGCCATGCGCGCCTTTTATAGCAGCCGGGACCTTCTGCACGCTTCCAGATCTCTGAGACGGACCAATGAGAACTGGAGCGGGACCTGAGCACATGACTCCCGATCTCCAATCGAAGATCGTCCCATGAGCATGCCCAGTAAGAGGACAGAAGGACTTCGCCTCAGGAGAGATTTGCTGCAAGGCAATCTCCTCTGCAATCTCCTCTGCAGTGGAAAAATAGGAGAGTGCAGAATGTGAGGATCTGGATCCCTGCTGAGTAAACGCAGAAATCCGACTCCTAACACATATTGCAGCCCACAATCACATTCAATTAAGTAAATGGCATAATTTGACAGACAGTTGACGTGGCTATTGATTTTAAAAGACGAACCAGTAGTGCAAGATTTATAGTGTTGCACCCCATTCAAAATAGATGTGCAGCAAAGGCATTTGGGGGTTCTGCAGGCAAAGAACCCTGGGTTATGTGAACCATATGTGGTTGGTAGGGATGAATGTCTGATGGATGTGTTGCTTGGGGCCACAAAGTTACGGAGGGTCCGATTCTTCCTAAAGATTGTCATACGTTGTGCCGGTATATGGTTTGACAAAATAGGATCACCTTTCAAAATAAACCAATATTTTTTTATTAGATTGCGTATGCAGGCGTGAGACCGATTAAAGGTAATGATCAGGCCTCATCTCACAAAATCCACAGGTTCAGCCTTCTTTTGCGAAGCAATTCTATCTACACTTCTATTTCTGATTTTCTCAATACATTCCTTCTGTGAGAAGTTGTTAGCCCTAGTAAAGGCAGCCTTCAATAGTTTTTTAGGGTAACCCTTGTCAATGAACCGGTCCTCAAGAATTTTTGCCTCTTTTAAAAAATCACTGTCATTGGTACAATTCTTACAGACTCTCCAGTATTGCCCATAGGGAATATTCAAAATCCATTTAGGGAGATGGCCGCTGGAAAAATTAAGGTAGCTGTTGACATCTACTCTTTTAAAATGGGTTGATGTTGAAATTCTACCATATTGGTCGACATTGATCATTAGATCCAAAAATTGGATACCTGTGGTGGACATATTAGAGGAAAACGTGAGACCCCAAGTGTTATGGTTCAGGGACTGGGTGAATTCAATTGCTTCTGATTCCGAACTGGTCCAAATAATGAACAAGTCATCAATGAAGCGTCTATAAAGTTATATCTTGCCTACCGCCAGTGGGGACTGCGCGATGAATGTGGACTCAAATCCCCCATAAACAGATTAGCATAATTGGGGGCAAATCTTGTCCCCATCGCGCAGCCCCTTACCTGGCGGTAGCAAGTACTCTCAAAAGAGAAGACATTGTTATTAAGAACAAATAGGATGGCCTTCTTTAAAAATTATTTCTGTAAAGGGGGTAGAAGATCATCATTCGAAAGAAATTGTTGGATTGCTTCTAACCCCAAATCATGACGGATATTCGTATAAAGGGCCTGCACTTCTAGGGTTATCAGGAGGCAATTGGTAAAAGTGGATAAGGAAAGTAAAAGGTCGATTTGATGAGAGGAATCTTTAAGATAGGAAGGTGGATTTAAAACATACTTCTGTAAAAATAAGTCCACGTAATGAGAAAGATTGCAGGTGATTGACTTAACCCCTGAAATAATGGGGCGACCTGGGGAGTTTACAGGGTCTTTATGGATCTTGGGTAAAAAATAGAAGAAGGGTAATCTGAATTTTGAGATATTAAGAAATCTATACTCCTTCAAATTAAGGATCTCAAGTGACCTAGCATCTTTTATGAGTGTGGTATATTCCGAAAAGATGTAGGATGAGGGGTCGTAAGCAAGTTTATCATAATATTCGGAATCATTTAGTAGCCTGAAACCCTAATTGTTGTAATGGTCTCTATCCATAATCACCACTCCTCCCCCTTTATCCACGTTTCTGATAATTATCTCTTTATTCGCTCTAAGAGGTTGGAGCGCTGCTTTTTCAGCAGGACTTAGGTTCGAAGTTTTTTTTGGAACAGGAGGTAGAGAGCGTAATTCTTTCAATATAAGTTGCTGAAAAGTTTCAACGTGTGAGCCTTTATGATGGACGGGATAAAAGTTGCCCGAACTAATTTTTGAATTCACATGAGTATAGGGATCAGGGTTTGTCACTTGTGACTCAGGGTTTTTTTCCCATTAGCTTCAATGAGAAAGTGCCGCTGCACCGTGATTTTTCTAAAAAATTCGTTTAAATCGAGATAGAGATTAAAAGTATTAAGAGGGGCATCAGGACAAAAGGATAGGCCACGTTCCAGCAAAGATATTTCAGGGACAGAAAGTATGTATTCCGATAAATTAGAAATATTAGATTTAGCTATTTCACCCCCTGGATTAGGGTTGACTTTATTACCTTTGAAGTTGATCTTAAACTTCGATTTTCCACCCCCTCTACATCCTCTCCTTCTCTTTTCCTTTTTATTTTTGATGCGAGGCCTGGAGCTACCTGAAAAAAATGAGTAATCTTATTTTTATTATTATTATTTCCCAAGGTGGCCTTGGAAGTGGAAGGAGCCTGGATGGAGAGGGGGGTTTTTAACGGACGAGGGATATTATTAATATTATGTGCCGAGTCCTCCAAATTAGTGATAAGTAGACTAGTGGCTTCCACTGTCTCAATGACAGGTAATATAGGAAGAGTTGAACTTAGAGAGGGTGGCAGGGCGAAGAAAGACACAGAATTAGTAGATGATTAGAGGAGGGAAGATCATCATGGGTGGTGAACTGAGAGAATCCCCCCCAGTTCATCATTCAAAGGACCCTGGGGTGATTCAGGAGGGGCAATGCATATAGAAGATTCACAATTAGGTGCAGCAGTACGGGAGTCCTCAAATGCCCCGCTGGTGTTGTCCACCAGTGAAGGTGCTCGGACAACGGTGGGAGTCAGCGGGTCAGAGATGATGGTAGGAATATTGTTTATGTTGGACCCAGCCGTATTGGTACATCCTTTTAAGGTGTCTTTATGTTGTTGGTAGTATACCTTTTTTTGGCTATTTTTAAACTTACCCTCCTTAATTGTTTGAGTTGGGGCCCCCCTGATTTTATGGGGGATTATAGAGGACTTATCGGCCACATCAAAAGGGTCTGTTGACACGGTCTGTTTATCACTCACAATGGCTCAGGAGTTTACCAACTTTTTTATGAATCAAATCTTCTTCATATTTCATTAGCTTATTATACAGTTTATCGTTTAATTCCTGAAAATCCATGGATTTTGAAAATTGCTGCAACTTAGTTTTAAGGTGGTCTAGTTCAACAAGTGCAGATTGTGCCAGGGATTTCCGTTTGGAAATTAATAATTCCATCAGTGCAATGGAACATTTTTGGCGTATGTTATCCCATAAGTTGGTGAACTCCGGGTCATTTAAGAAGGATGATTGCTGGGCAACCATTAACCCTTTTGGGACCAGATTCTCGGCAGTATATTGCTGTAAAAAGAGCACATCAATCTGATTGGTGATTTCCACCTTATTGAGAAACCCTTCTGACACTCATTTTTGTTACTGTACCCACCCTGCTGCTTTTAATATATTTTACCCTAATTTTTATTGTTTCTATTAATATTGATTGTTCATTGAACTTGTTATGTAATTTTTTATCTATACCTTATCTAATTATTTGTTTTTACTTTATGTACCGTGTTTTTAAATTGTCATGACGTATTAACCACTAGCCATTTCCTATTGGCTATCGTCCCTTTAAATACCTGCCTCCCCCATTTGATCTGTACTGCCACCTGAGGAAGACAGATTATTCTGTTGAAACGCGTTGTGGATATGCAATAAAACGAAGACCTTTAACTACTTTCTCCAATCTTTGCGCTCCTTTTTGACTGGGTTTGAACTCAGAACAGCCTCTGTTTGAAGACTTCCATTGAAGGAGAATTCAACATTTCTCATGGCATTCTGTTCCACTCATTGATCACTCTCACTGTCAAAAAGTTTTTTTTCTAATATCTAATCTCTATCTTCCCCGTTTCAGTTTGATTCCATTGATTCTTGTGTTTCCGTGTGTAAGTGAGAATGATGATCCCTCTTTACTGTGACAGCCCTTCAGATATTTGTCGACCGCTATTAAGTCTCCTCTTAGCTTTCTTTTTTGCAAGCTAAACATTCCCAGGTGCTTTAAGCGTTCCTCATTGGACATAGTTTGCAGTCCGCTCACCATTCTGGTCGCTCTTCTTTGAACTTGCTCCAGTTTTTCAATGTCTTTTTTAAACTGTGCTGCCCAGAACTGGACCCTGCATTCCAGATGAGGCCTGACCAAGGAGGAGTAAAGGGGGATAATTACTTCACGTTGTCTAGACTCTATGCTTATCTTAATACATCTTAGAACTGTGTTTTCCTTTTTTGCTGCTGCATCACACTGCTGACTCATGTGCAGTCTGTGATCTATTACCATACCCAAGTCTTATTCACACGTGCTGTTGCTTAGTTCTATGCCTCTCATTCTGTAGATGTAATTTTCATTTTTCTTGCCCAGATATAGAATCTTGCATTTATCCCTGTTAAATACCATTCTATTAGTCACTGCCCATTTTTCAAGCTGATCTAGATCCTTCTGAATCCTTTCTCTATCTTCTCTAGTGTTAGCTATCCCTCCTAGATTTGCGCACCTCTTAATGAATCAGGTGAGAAGAGTAGTGGCTTCTTGTTGGAGTAAGATTTGTGGTGTAGCAAACACTGCCGTTCGCCAAGAATTTTACGAAAGGGAGTGGCCACACCCTGTCACGCCCCTTCCAGCTCCACCCAATTTGTCAGAGCTAGGGCGAGAATGGTGTGAAAAAGCCAAAAGCTGCATTTTTTTGCGCAACCTTTGTGACTTTTCAAATCTCTTTAAGCCAGAAATATGGTGAAAAAGCTTTGATGAATCAACCTCAATCTTTATTTTCCCTTGGCTTAATTCTTACCATTTCTCAAATGTCTACTAAAATAATTTCTTGTTACTGTGCAGAGGAGAATGTTAGAAAGGCTCCAGGATATTTTATTGGGTATTTTACCATGGAAAAAGGAGACCATTAACTTGTGCAACTTTTCCTAAGTATATAAGGGGAAATCTCACAGATTGTAACTTACGAGCAGGGCCCTAGCTCCTTTTGGGATCTGTTTTTTTATGTGTTATTTTATAATGTCTTTATTGTCTGTACAAGTCCCCTTTAAAATGTAAAGTGCTGCGGAATATGTTGGCGCTCTATAGAAATAAATTATATTATTATTAAGTACATTTGTTTGCCTTGCATGGCTTCGCTAGGTTGGGTTTTGTGTCTCTCCTGTAAAGTCCATGCAACTATATCAGCGTCTAAATAACGTTGCACCTGGTATTAAGTGTTCAATTTTGCTGCAGCGCCACCACAGTAGAAATTAGGCATTACACAGTGCCCATTCAAAGCAGTATATTATCTGTGGACAGGAGAGGTCCTCCAGAGCGAGAGCTGTCCTTTGTGACTGAACTTTCTTCTGGCTTTAGGTTAGAGGATACTGAACAGAGGACCCTCTCTACGAATTTCAGTAAAGGGCACATAAAAAAGTTTTCTAAACTAGACAATCCATTTTAGTTCCTAATCAGAGACAGGAAATAGATATGACCCTGCCTAATAATTGAATGTACAGTGGTATGTAAAAGTTTGGGCACCTCTGGTCAAGATTACTGTTATTGTGAACAGTTCAGCAAGTTGAAGATAAAATGATCTCTAAATGGTGTAACTGTAAAGATGACCCATTTCCCTTGTATTTTAGATTACAGTGTATATATATATATATATATATATATATATACATAGCCAGAAAAAGAGCTCAGAAGAGCTTATATCTCAAAGAAAGTAAGTATAGGTGCATTTCAATCAAGAAATTTGTAAATAAAGCAGAGTTTATCCAAAAATCCAAAATCACTTTATTATGTCACTAAACAAGGCAAAGGTAAACATATAATACACACCATAAATCACGTCCAAAAATGTTTAAAACCAGTAAATAACAATGCAACCTATGGCATGATCAAGCAAACATAAATAACAATACCAACCGGGAACTAAAAAGGGTACAGAGTAATAAGATATCATGTATAAGTGTCCCTAAAATCCACAGATGCGGGTAATGAGCAATATCAGTCCCCAAATAGGGAGAGAGCGGTCCCTATAATCCAGTAATCGTAGGAATTGGTAGGATAAGTCCACTCATATAGGTAAAAAGTATCACCAATCATACTGTAAGTCCTTAGAATTTTAAACCCCACAGATGGCTGAAAGTGCTGATAGCCCGTCATTAAGTTCAAGAGGACTTCCCTCCCAATCAACCCATAAGTGGAGAAGATAAGAGGTTAACAAAAAGTAAAAGCGCTCTTACCCATGTTATGATGTCCGCGCGTCACGCTGAAGCCCCGACGCACGTTTCGCTTCCTGCTTCCTCGGAGGGCAGTGTGTCTATGTGTCAATAAGTCGCTTTAAATATCCTGCTCCTAATACTGAAGGCCAATAGAAAACTCCCAGAGCACCCGGCGCCGCGCGTCATCAGCGCATGGAGACAAAACATCCGGCGGCATAAGCGTTGCGTGTCAGGAACAAATGTTCCGATGACGTCAGTGGCCCCCAGCGCTCAGATAGACACCGCAGGGGGCGGGGGCACATTGGAGGAAATACCGACTTGCGCAAACGCAGCGAACGGGGCATTGGATAATGTGTAAAACCAGGTAGTCCCTGCTCTCATGAAATGTCCCATATGTGTCTGTCCACTAACCCCACCGCACGAACCACCAATAAATATAATATAACAAATTCATTGCTTTTAACCTATTAAAAGCGGATCCGCAGAGGTCATACTTAGTGAGGATAAACCCACAGGTAACGCAGACATAGCTTGTCAAATTCAATAGGGACAGATAAAAAGCCCTCAATTAACCACCTACAGCAAAATTTCCATTATAAAGAGACCAGGAGGGATATGAATTATCTCAAAATCAAAAAAAGAGAGAGGGGGAAAAAAAGAGGACCAAAGTAAAAAAACGAGAACACACCAGGGAACTAACAAAATGCAGTATGTTGGTATCAAAATGGATCAAAAACAAAGGTATACAGGGGGGAACCTGAATAATACATATTAACAAGTAATGCATAAAAAAATCACACATAATGCATAGAATATAATTATACATGTATCAATGCTTCCATTTGTAGAAAAACACCAGGTCGATCCACTCAGTCCATCTTCCAAATGTCTCCCAATAAGGGAGAACAAATGTCTTTCTCCCGTGTGACCTGATCATTAGAGGGAGGGGCGGCCATGTATCCGGAGAAGGGATTATATCATCCAATAAAAGAATCATTCACAATAACTAAGAAAAAAGACAAAACACACAATTAAAATTAAAAATAAAATCCCAAAGCTGTGACGGCTAAATAAAGGGGCAACAAAGAGGAAGAATCTCACAAGCAGACCAAAGGTTCATTATAAAAAGGGTGCAAAGCTGAGTTTTTCATTTAGATCCGCAGGGGTCATTGTACCCAGCTTAAAGATCCATCTACTTTCCAATTGAGAAAGGCTCTTTTTTTAAGTCACCACCCCCGATTCCCCCATGGATGCGATTGATACCTCGCACCTTCAGTATGTCAGGGTCGCATCCATATTTAATCCTAAAATGACGGGGGATCGTCTTCAAGGATGGGATATCATCAGCATTAAGGGCCGCCTTGATGTCCCTAACATGTTCCCTTGTCTGGACTCGTAAATCACGAGATGTGAGGCCTAAGTAAATAAGGCCACACGGGCAAGTGGCATAGTAGATGACAAAGATGCTGGAGCAAGAAATATACTCCCTAATTTTAAAGGACTGTCTGCCATCCAAAGAACTGAAGGAGAAAGACCTTTCAATATTGCGACAGGCAAGACATGACCCACACGGGAAACATCCCTGCCGTGGATTACCTGATAGAAAAGTAGAAGGTGACTGGGCAACATAATGGCTCGCAACCAGTAAATCCTTTAAGTTATTACTTCTCCTTGCCATTAATAAGGGTCTATCAGGAAGCCACTTCCCCAAATTGGGGTCTGTTTTCAACACTGACCAGTCTTTGTTCAAAATGTATCGGATGGTGTCCCATCTATTATTATATGTGGATATAAATCTAACACTCTGAGATTCATCAGGCCTCCCTTCCGAGGTGTAGTAATCGCAGGTACGCGGGATGCAGTGACAAGACGGGAGTCGGAGTGAACTTAGAATGTAACTTTTATATATATATACACTCACTGGCCACTTTATTAGGTACACCTGTCCAACTGTGTGTTAAGACTTAATTTCTAATCAGCCAATCACATGGCGGCAACTCAGTGCATTTAGGCATGTAGACATGGTCAAGACAATCTCCTGCAGTTCAAACCGAGCATCAGTATGGGGAAGAAAGGTGATTTGAGTGCCTTTGAACGTGGCATGATTGTTGGTGCCAGAAGGGCTGGTCTGAGAATTTCAGAAACTGCTGATCTACTGGGATTTTCACGCACAACAGTGACTCAAATTGCCACCCGTTACAACCAAGGTAGGCAGAAGAGCATCTCTGAACGCACAGTGCGTCGAACTTTGAGGCAGATGGGCTACAGCAGCAGAAGACCACACTGGGTACCACTCCTCTCAGCTAAGAACAGGAAACTGAGGCTACAATTTGCACAAGCTCATCGAAATTGGACAGTAGAAGATTGGAAAAACGTTGCCTGGTCTGATGAGTCTCGATTTCTGCTGCGACATTCGGATGGTAGGGTCAGAATTTGGCGTAAACAACATGAAAGCATGGATCCATCCTGCCTTGTATCAACGGTTCAGGCTGGTGGTGGTGGTGTCATGGTGTGGGGAATTTTTTCTGGGCACTCTTTGGGCCCCTTGGTACCAATTGAGCATCGTTGCAACGCCACAGCCTACCTGAGTATTGTTGCTGACCATGTCCATCCCTTTATGACCACAATGTACCCAACATCTGATGGCTACTTTCAGCAGGATAATGCGCCATGTCATAAAGCTCGAATCATCTCAGATTGGTTTCTTGAACATGACAATGAGTTCACTGTACTCAAATGGCCTCCTCAGTCACCAGATGTAAATCCAATAGAGCATCTTTGGGATGTGGTGGAACGGGAGATTCGCATCAGGGATGTGCAGCCGACAAATCTGCGCCAACTGTGTGATGCCATCATGTCAATATGGTCCAAAATCTCTGAGGAATGCTTCCAGCACCTTGTTGAATCTCTGCCACGAAGAATTGAGGCAGTTCTGAAGGCAAAAGGGGGTCCAACCCCTTACTAGCATGGTGTACCTAATAAAGTGGCCAGTGAGTGTATATATATATATTTATATCTATAGGGGCTATCTTGAGTAACTGGCAAGCTAGCAGCAGTTATCCTCGCAGGGATCAGAACAATAATACACAGAAAACACAATAACGACTACCCGGTTGAAACCGGTAACTATGGGGCCGCGGTAAGGCCGACTACAGGTCCAGAAACTACAAGTTATCAACTACAACGTGTCACTTATCCTCCTCTGACGTCCGGCAGAGTGGTGGTCGGTGTCTCTTCGGCGTCTCAGCAGCTGGTCCCAGCCGACGAGGAACTGACGCAAGCTTCTGGCGTTCCTACGCCCAAGTGGAGTGTGGGCACAACAGGCCCCTGAAGAATTCCTCTGCGTTGCGCCTCCTGGCAGAGGCGGGATGGTGATTGCCGGGGCCCAGGGCGTGTAGGCCGCAGCCACAGGCTGGAGCCAGGCAGTGGTGGCCGCGGGTGGCAGCGGACAGGCCGCAGCCGCAGGCTGGAGTCGGGCAGGCCGCAGCCGCGGGAGGCAGCGGGCAGGCCGCAACCGCAGGCTGAAGTCGGGCAGTGGTGGCCACGGGTGGCAGAGGCAGGCCGCAACCACGGGCTGGAGTCGGGCAGTGGCGGACGCGGGTAGGCCGCAGCCACGGGCTGGAGTCGAGCAGTGGCGGCCGCGGGAGGCACTGTCGTGCAGTCGGTGTCCCCCTGCTGGACGGCTCGGTGCTGTCTCCTTCCTGACCGAGGTGTGTCTCTCTCCAGTCCCTCTAGTCGTCGCTCACTCCTTCTAGCTCTGGCTCTCTGACGCCCTCTAGTCGTCCTGCTCCTTCTCTCCCGCTCTGTCGAGTGCCCCCTGAGCTCCTTTATATCTGCTCCGCCCCCACTCCTTCTAGAACTGTCTCCGGTGCATCCTCTAATTATATCCCCAGGAAACAGTCTCCCTAGGAACCTTGGTGACAGTTCCCTTGGTTCCGGTCCGGTTACATAGCGGAGACTATGGAGGACAACAGGTGGCCACGGTCGGTGGTCTTCGCACGTTGATAGCTTTTCTTAATACAGTGTTGTAGCCACGGTTCCGAAATTTGTCCCATAAGTCGGCGGCCTGAAGCTCAAATCGTTCCTCCGTGGATGGGTCAATTGTCCATGAAAGATATCCTGTGATGCAGGATGTGCTTGAATTTGTAGTGTGGGCTGTCTTGCGTTTGGCAGAAAGTGGCACACAGAAAAAGGGGGGCACCATGAGGTAGCCAGAGGAAAAATGATCCCTTGTTGAATGCCTCAAAAAGGCAATCAGCGGAAGTGCGCTTCTATGGGTGGCAAACGTATTGCATATGAATTGCGCTGTAGTATAATTTGACTGTAGCTGGAGCCCAGCTGAATACTGTGGACCAACAAGTTATAAAGCCACGTTCATAGGAATGACAACCGTATTGCCCCAGAATGGCGCTTAAGTCAGGACCTGGAAGAGATGTGTGCTGCTCTGTGGCGTGTGGCTTTACTACTTGTTGGTCCACAGTATTCATACAGTGGACAATTGACCCATCAGAATATGGATTTGCTTTCACAGCTCACCTTCTAGTAATCTTCTATGAAAATTTTTCTGAGCAAGGTCCAGTGTAGGACCGAAAACTTAAAAAAAAATATTTTTGTTTGTCTGGATGCAAATAAAAGAACTGTCAAATTGTTTCACCAATTGAGTGCCAAGTTGTTTCAAGATACAAAAGAAATGTGTCATCTTTAACTTTAGCCCTTTTAGAAATCATTTCATCTTCACCTTGCTTACCTGTTCGCAATAACATTAATTTTGACCAGGGGTGCCCAAACCTTTACATGCCACTATATATTTATATGCCAGTTACAGATGAAGAAGTCGATATGTGCCAGATGCAAAGCCGATGCAGGAACCCTGTCAAGGATTCGCGCACTGGATCTCTGTAACAATGATGATCCATGTGTCCCCTGATACACTACAGAGATGTGCATTTTTACATTTGGAGAATCATGATGAATTGCAAAAATCTAACTTTTGAAACTGAAGATTAATAAACTCCGTCCTGTAAACTATGGAAGAGCATAGAAAAAAAAAATGTACTGGTTTACACTGCACTGGGGCATTCCCAATACTGCCCAACCATGAGTCATTGAGCAATCTGTAAACCTCAAGCCTGGGAACCTGTTCCTCTTACTCAGAAGATGAACTTTGGCTTGAGTTCCAACTTAGCTCGTATAGATTGGATCAAGATGTGTGCGGTCTATAATAAAGTAGACCTGTTATTTTTGGCTTCAATCATAGAGGAAATCATTCACAATTAGGCCACAATACAGAATGTACTGAATGATAAACTTGGACTTAATTTAGTTGGTGTACATTTTTTCCCCCATTTGCTTTCCAAGCAGAAATGTATCACTAAGCTTGTATACCAGTTGTAAAAATATTAATAAACCACCCCATGTCAGCATTGCTATTTTTATGAAATTAAGGGGCCACCGATGTAGGCACGATGGTCTCCCAACTAATCTGCATGGAAGACTCTCGATTCTCCCTCAATTTCAAAAATCCCATCCCTGTGTTCTCTTGGGACATAAGCTAACGCTAGAGGTACTTGGCAAAGACCTTCAACCTCATCCAAATGGAAAATACTGGGACTAGCTTTTGGCCTTCAGAAACTGTAGACCAAACATTTTTTTTCAACTATTTAAGGATGCGACTGGAATAAATAGAAGTTCTACAAATAACCAGCCAGCTGCCAGCAGATGTCTCATGGGCGAAAATTACTAGACATTTCTTGTGCCAAAGGTAAAATTAGAAATTCTACCATATTTGGGTTAGCTTTGGAAGCACTACCAGATTTTAGAAAGCAATCATCATTAAGAAGGTTGCCCATTTTGTTAGGTTTTCGGTTAACAATCTGATACAGATCACATGTCTACAGAGCAAAAATCTAAATTATTTCCTTTCCCCCTGCCTGCAGAGTCCCCTGGGCAACTGCCTACATGTCTTCCCCAAGTTGTGCTACTGATGGCCACCCGAAGCCCAATAATTTAATCTGCCACTGCTTTGTCTTTGTCATCAGTTATGATCTATCGGAGTACTCCAGGCTCCTCCAGTGGTCTTAATATTATTTTAACTAGTGTCTGAAATCAGAGGTCTAGTCTGGGGTCTGCAAAAAAAAGAGGTCTGTTAAAATTGAAGGCATTGTTTTGGACCTAAATTTTTTTAGGGGACTGGTCAGGGATCTAACTTAATATAAGGATCTGGTCTGGGGTCAGAATCTATTTAGGAGACTAAAGTCTGAATTATATTAGGGTGTTGTCTGCGGTATGAATTTTTGGAGGGATCTGGATTCAAAGTTCATTCATCTCTGGTGCTATTTTATATTTGAGCTCCTCTCATTAATCTGGCTATAATCTGACTTCATTAGCTCCATAATGCCTCCGACTTCTGCCTCCTGTCAGCAGCTACTCTGTGGATGCAACCCAGGTGGCCCTATTTTAAATCCAACTCCTTCTATTGGAGGATGAAAGCCAAAGTTCTTCTGGAAACTGCTAGATTCAATGGCTAGGGTCATGTCTGTCTTAGGTTGCCTTCTTGATCCATTGGTCACAGACAGACATTGCATTTTCTTAACAATAGAAGCATCAGAATTTTACAATGTATGGTTATGATCTTGTGATATTGCCCATTTTTGTGGTTGTGTGAAATTGCTGCGATAACTCTTATTAGCTTTCTGTTTTTAGATTTAACCTCCCTATGACACTTGTGATACTGACCCATATGTGTCTAGACATCAGGAGACCTTGTGCACTGTCTGTAGAAGTGGAAGATACATTTTCTTATATTTTTAGCGGTTCTTGAAATCTTTGGAAAGTACAAACTAGAGGTTTCACATCACTGAGTAAAGAATTCTGGTGGACTCCTTCCTGTTTTGCCAGCCCTTTGTAATTTTACTTTTTCACTTAATCACTATATACATAGATTTAATTACAATTAATACATTGCATGTAATGGCTTCAGGACAAGGTCAGTTAGATAAGAAGATCACAGCGAGTTCAGCTACTGGCACCCCTACCAATAGGCTGTAATATATGGAAAGATTGAAAATTATCTTTGCAGCTCCACCACAGCAGAAATGAAGCATAATGCCTATTGAAATCATTGGGTTGTCCATTTAATACCTGGATATGATGAATCATCTATGATGAATCATCTATCAGCATGTGGAATCTTTTTTCTGCCAAGGGCCATTTGGATATTTATACCATCCTTCGGGAGCCATACGAACTCCTGATCTAGAGCAAGAAATACTCTTTGTAGACCCTCTCCACTCTTGGTAATAGAAATTCTGAATTGTCTAGTACAAATTTAAAAAGGTTTCGCTAATGAAAGAGTCAGACAGCCGTATAACTTGGACAGGGATCGCATCACAGTGCACGGACTGGCCTTCAGCTACTCCGATCCGAGCCTAACAGCTGCCTAGAAATACGTGCTCTCACACTCCGGTCGGGAGAGCCGCCGGCCAGTCCGAGAACTGCATTCTGATCCCCGCCGGCCGTCTGACTCTTCCCTGATAATGAAAACAACTTTAATGAGAATTTTCTTCTGTTTTTTGGTGGTCTTCTTTCATGAACTGGTTAACATCTGGTCCAGCATAATTAGTTACATGCGACCTCACAGCACAAGTCCACACACCCAGCCAGGAGCCCCACCTTCATGCAACATGTAACATACCAGGTCGCAAGAGACACCTCGCTGACGGCTACTGACCCACACCATGTTACACCTCCATAGGAGGAACTATCAAGACAATTGATAATTTGATTTTGTCCCCCCCTTGGCTGTTTTCTTATTTTATTACATTACAACCTGTGTTTAAATATTTTTGTAATCTGATTTGTATGTGATGCATCTGTGGCATCCCTGAGGGTTCAGTTACCACAGAGGTACTGCACCTCCTCCTGAGGTGTGGTACCCCACTATCCAGGTAAGGCGGAGACACCTGACCACACTCCCACACCTGCACCCCACATCACAAAGTAGTGTAGCAAAGCACCTTCGGCGGCTCCCTGCTTGGAGTGTAGCATAGCACCCCTTGGTGGCTCCCTGCTTGGAACATGAAATGTGCTGGGAGGTGGGTGGAGTTTAGTTCACATAAAAGAGTGGGAAGAGTTGAGTCAGTCAGTCAGTCTTTCATTCAGTCAGTCAGTGAGTGAGGATGTAGAAGGACAGAGAGTGAGAAAGAGAAGCTCCTCGGGAGAGGGATGGAAGAAGGAAGTGCTGAGCAGGCCACAGTGATCTGTGTTATGAATGGGTCACCAAGGAGGAAAAAACAACACAAGCCAAGTCTCAGAAAACCAGAGAGGTTGGTAACTATGCAGATTGCAGATCCCTGATCTTACCACACAACTAGCAGCAGTCGTGGAGCGTACCTACGATGATCCTAGACGCCTCGTCACAACCAGAGAGCTACATAAGCCTAAAGCAGGAAAAGAGGAAAACTAACTGCCCCAGAGCAGATCCCAAAGGAAAGACAGCCCCCCACATGTATTGACGGTGAAACAAGATGAAAACACAAACAAAGGCAGAAAAATAGGCTGAGCAAACGATGGGGCCCGACTAACTAGAAAGGACAGGAAAGGAAAGACACTGTTTGCAATCTGCCAAAAACCCTACCAAAATAATGTCCAACACTTCTGATAGCAAAATTAATCCTGAAGTCACTAGACTTCTCCCACTATATCATCACTCTGAAATATTCTGAGACAGAGCAAAAAGAGGCCAATCTAATAAGGGACCAAAAGGCAAATACAGATAAATAGGAGTGGAAATTCAGCACAACCCCAGCAGGGGCTGGCTGACCACAAAAAACTGAATTGACCAACAAGAGCAAGTGTGAACAATAGCAAAAACAAACTTAACATGAGAAGACTGGAACAGAGCTGAAGTCCAAGACTTGAGAAGCAGACTGAATCACCAGCACCAGGATAGGGCGTCGGCTGTCTTATATCCAGTCTGATACTCCAGAGATCCAATCGTTATCCTCCTCATCAGGTGGCAGATCACTACCAATTAAACCAACCTCACTACCTCCTGTCACCACCAGAGGGAGAACGGAAGGAGAACTCTCAACTGGTGGAGCAAAAAATGAGTTCACAACCGTGCCCCCCCTTGAGGAGGGGTCACCGAACCCTCATCCATGCCACCAGGCCGATCAGGATGGGCCCAGTGAAAAGCACGAAACAATTTATTTCGGAAATGATCTTCCTTCCTCAGGGGGCGCCCCCTGAGGAAGGAAGATCATTTCCGAAACGTACGTCGGGCCAGCTGAGCTTGGGATCCAGTGTATCTCCCCTCTCCCCTCCTGGTATGTTTACCTTGCTTTTGTGTCTTTGCAATTTCACCCCTGATTATATGGCCGTCCAGCTGGGGATTTTACCCCTTACTGCTTCTTACTGGTCTGCCTGCTATATATTGGGTGTCTATACTTGGACACTTATTTATCTTTACCACCAGGTGTTTACTCACGATAAGGGTCAGAGTGAGGTTTTTGACACTGTATACCCCTTTGCTCTGCTTCTGCTTGTGTCACCCTTTGTCTGTCATTGTTTGTGCTTTTCTACCTGTGTTATTTAATAAAGATTTGGGATTTTACCATACCTTGGACATCTATGCACTGATTTCCTTTTGCTGCTTCTTATTCATTACAGTGTGTCCTACACTGATTTTCCATGGGCTGATTGTGTTGGTTTTCTTTTCATCTGCACCCACACGTAATATATGATGTTATACTGTTTCAGCCTTGTGGTCTGTCATTTTTATTTATGAATATCAGAAGCAGAGACCCAAGAATTATCCTCCAGGCCATAACCCTTCCATTTGACCAAATACTGGAGTCTCCGTCTAACCAAACGAGAATCCAATATTTTCTCTACCTCATATTCCACATTGCCTTTAACCAATACAGGGTGAGGAGGTGCCGCCACAGGAACTACTGGCTCAACAAACCTCTTCAACAGTGACTTGTGAAATACGTTATGGATTTTGAACGTAACTGGAAGAGCCAATCGAAAAGAAACAGGATTAAGAATCTCCAAAATCTTATAAGGTCCAATAAATCTGGGCTTAAATTTTGGAGATGCAACCTTCATAGCAATATTCTTAGGCGACAACCAAACCATATCACCCACTTTAAACCGGGGACCAATGGTCCTATGCCGGTTGGAAAAACGCTGGGCCTTTTCCTGAGAGAGTGACAACTTATCCACCACTTGGTCCCATATCTGCTGCATTCTCACAACCACAGTGTCCACACCTGGGCAAGACGAAGATTCCACTTGCCCTGAAGCGAATCGAAGATGAAACCAAAGATTGCAGAAAAAGGGTGACATCAAAGTGGCAGAACTAGCTCTATTGTTCAGCGCAAATTGGGCCAAGGGCAAAAATGAGACCCAATCATCTTGATCAACAGATATAAAACATCTTAAATAAGACTCCAGGGTCTGGCTTGTTCTCTCAGTCTGCCCATTGGTCTGGGGATGAAACGCGGAGGAGAAGGATAACTGAATTCCCAGATTGGAACAAAAGGCTTTCCAGAATCTGGAAACAAACTGGACCCCTCTATCGGACACAATGTTCTCAGGAATCCCGTGTAACTGAACCACCAGTTGTAAAAACAAGGGTACTAACTCAGCAGAAGATGGCAACTTTGGGAGTCGTACAAGATGGACCATCTTCGAAAATCTATCACAAATCAGCCAGATAACAGTCATTCTCTGAGAGACAGGAAGATCAGAAATAAAATCCATTGAGATATGGGTCCATGGCCTCTTGGGCACCGGCAGGGCCATTAGCAACCCACTAGAATGAGAACAGGGTTTAGACCGAGAACAAGTTCCACAGGACTGTACAAAATTCCTGACATCACGAGACAAGGCAGGCCACCAAAACGACTGACTCACCAAATCTCTGGTACCAAAAATACCTGGATGACCAGCCAATGCGGAGCAATGGACCTCAGACATCACTCTCTTTCTCCACTGGTCAGGAACATACAATCTTCCGATAGGGCAACACTCAGGCCTATCCTCCTGAAATTTCTCCAGGGCGCGTCTCAAATCGGGCAAAATGGCAGAAAGAACTGCCCCCTCACCTAGGATAGTAGTAGGCTCGGTCACATTAAGAGAATCAGCAAAGAAACTCCTAGAAAGGGCGTCTGCCTTAACATTCTTAGTGCCCGGAAGAAAAGAGACCACAAAATTAAAACGCGTGAAAAACAAGGCCCATCTAGCCTGTCTAGGATTCAAGCGTTTGGCCGACTCCAGATAAATCAGATTCTTGTGATCAGTGAGGACCACAAATTGATGTCTAGCTCCCTCCAACCAATGTCTCCACTCCTCAAATGCCCATGTCATGGCCAGCAATTCCCGATTCCCCACATCATAGTTGCGTTCAGATGGGGAAAGCTTTCGAGAAAAGAAGGCACAGGGATTCATCTTAGAAGTCACAGGGTCTTTTTGGGACAAAACAGCTCCTGCACCAATCTCAGAAGCATCTACCTCCACTTGAAATGGAAGTGAGACATCAGGTTGCCGTAAAACTGGAGCTGAAGTAAATCTCCGCTTAAGCTCCTGAAATGCTGAGACAGCCTCAGGAGACCAATTCAGCACATCAGCTCCCTTCTTGGTCAGATCAGTCAGTGGTTTGACAATACTAGAAAAATTACCTAAAAATTTACGATAGAAATTAGCAAAACCCAAAAACTTCTGGAGAGCCTTCAAAGAAGTAGGCTGAACCCAATCATAAATGGCCTGTACCTTGGCCGGGTCCATTTCAATAGTCGATGGAGATAAGATAAATCCCAAAAATGAAATCCTCTGTACACCAAAGAGGCATTTCGATCCCTTAACAAACAGGGAATTCTCCCTCAAAATCCGGAAGACAGTCCGGACATGTTCCACATGGGAATCCCAATCACTAGAAAAGATCAAAATATCATCCAGATAGATGATCAAAAACTTATCCACAAAGTCTCGGAAAATATCATTCATAAAGGACTGGAAGACAGAAGGGGCATTAGAGAGCCCAAAAGGCATCACCAGGTACTCAAAATGTCCCTCCGGAGTATTAAACGCCATCTTCCATTCATCCCCGTGCTTGATGCTAATAAGATTATATGCCCCCTGAGGTCAAGCTTAGTAAACCAGCAGGCACTCTTAACTCTGGAGAATAAATCAGACATCAGAGGTAACGGGTACTGATATTTAACCGTCATTTTGTTAAGGGAACGATAATCAATACACGGTCTTAATGAACCATCTTTCTTGGCCACAAAAAAAACAGCGCCTAAAGGTGACGAGGATGGTCTAATATGACCTTTCTCCAATGAGTCCTTAATATAGGATCGCATAGCATCATGTTCGGGTAATAATAATAATAATAATAATAAATTTTATTTTTATAGCGCCGACATATTCCGCAGCACTTTACATTTCAGAGGGGATTTGTACAGACAATAGAGATTACAGCATAACAATAATCACATAAAGTAGATTATAACAAATACCAAGAGGAAAGAGGGCCCTGCTCGCAAGCTTACAGTCTATGAGGAAAGAGGTAGACATGAAAGGTGGGTGGTAACAGTTGCCCTGATTGTATGGACCAGCCATAATGTTAAGTGTGTAACAGTACAAACACAGAGGGCTAATGGATGCATAAAGCATGTGGGAACATGATGCGGGAAATCTGGTTATGGCAAAACTTTTGGCTGTGCCACACAGGGATAGATTAGGTTAATGTGTTGAGGCGATAGGCCAGTCTGAATAAATGCGTTTTCAGGGCACGCTTAAAATTGTGGGGATTGGGGACTAATCGTATTGACCTGGGAAGTGCATTCCAAAGAACTGGCACGGCATGTGTAAAGTCTTGGAGACGGGAGTGGGAGGTTCTGACTATTGAGGATGCTAACCTCAGGTCATCAGCAGAACGGAGGGCGCGGGTAGGGTAGTATACTGAAACAAGGGAGGAGATGTAAGGTGGTGCTGAGCTATGGAGGGCTTTGTGGGTGAGGGTAATAAGTTTATACTGAATTCTGGAGTGGATGGGTAGCCAGTGTAATGACTGGCACAAGGTAGAGGCATCGGTGTAACGATTGGTGAGGAATATGATCCTGGCGGCAGCATTCAAGACAGATTGGAGAGGGGAGAGTTTGGTAAGAGGGAGACCGATTAGAAGAGAGTTACAATAGTCGAGACGAGAATGAATAAGAGAAACAGTAAGAGTTTTTGCAGTGTCAAAAGTAAGAAAAGGTCGAATTCTAGAAATGTTTTTGAGGTGCAGATGACAAGAGCGAGCCAGTGATCGAATGTGGGGGGCAAAGGAAAGCTCGGAATCAAGTATGACCCCCAAGACAGCGGGCCTGTTGCTGGGGAGTAATAGTGGAACCACACACAGAAATGGCAATGTTGGGTATAGGTACATTAGTAGAGGAAGGAAACACCAGGAGTTCAGTCTTTGACAGGTTCAGTTTCAGATATAGTGAGGACATGATATTAGACACAGCATTTAGACAATTGCTCGTGTTTTCTAGAAAGGCTGGCGTGATGTCAGGAGAAGAAGCTTATAATTGGGTGTCATCAGCATAGAGATGGTACTGGAAACCAAATCTACTGATTGTTTGACCAATAGGGGCAGTGTACAAGGAGAAGAGGAGGGGGCCTAGAATCGATCCTTGAGGGACCCCAACAGTAAGGGGAAGGTGAGAGGAGGAGGAACCGGCAAAAGATACAGTAAAGGAGCGGTCGGAGAGATAGGAGGAGAACCATGAGAGAACGGTGTCCTTGAGGCCAATAGAATGGAGCATAGTGAGGAGCTGATGATCCACAGTGTCGAATGCTGCAGAGAGATCCAAGAGAATTAGCATGGAGTAATGACTACTTGAGTTAGCTGTTAGCAGATCATTAGAGACTTTAGTGAGGGAAGTTTCAGTGGAGTGTAAAGAGCGGAAACCGGATTGGAGATGGTCGAGAACAGAGTTTTCTGAGAGATAGCGGATAAGACGGGAGTGGACCAGGCGTTCCAGGAGTTTAGAGATGAAGGGAAGATTAGAGACAGGTCTATAGTTAGCGGCACAGTTTTGGTCGAGGGATGGTTTTTTAAGTAGTGGATGTATGATGGCATGCTTAAATGAGGGAAAAATACCAGAAGAGAGAGAGAGGTTAAATATTTTAGTTAGGTGAGGGATCACAGCAGGGGAAAGGGACTGGAGGAGATGTGACGGAAATGGGTCACTGGTGCAAGTGGTTGGGCGAGAAGATGCAAGGAGCCTGCTTACTTCTTCTTCTGTGACTGGTTCAAAATCAGAGAGTGAGCTAGATGCAGTGGGGGAGGGAGGACAGTGCATGGTATGAGGTGATTGGGAGATAATTTCCTGTCGAATCTGGTCAATTTTTTCTTTGAAGTAATTGGCCAGATCGCCAGCTTGGAGCTTCGTGGTTGGGGCCTGTACTCTTGGATTGAGTAGAGAATGAAAAGTGTCAAATAGACGTTTCGGGTTAATGGACAGTGAGGTGATGAGGGTGTTGAAATAGGCTTGTTTGGAGAGGTGAAGGGCAGTGTTGTATGTTCTAAGCATAAACTTAAAATAACCATCGCATGGTTCCTAGTAAGACTAGCTAACTATATTTGTGACATCCATCCAGGATACTATAGTTCAAATATCCACACTTTAGTGCTGTACCTTAGATGCATTGTAGGCACTTCAGCCATGTTGAATCATTGGAACATGGTATATACAATTTATGATTAGTTGGTTGGATGCCAACTTACTATGCTTGGTACATTAGCTGCTCACCTTTTAACCATTCTATCCTTATGGTGTATTAGCATTACATTTTAGTCTCGCCCACTATCTGGTGGTGCCACTTATTTTCTTTGGCTCATCACCATGCACTATTGGCACTATTTTAAATGTAGTTTGTCCCTTTTAGTACTTCTAATAAAATATTGCAATTTTATTGTTCGTTATGTGCTTCTTGTTTTATATTCTTTCTTCGCACAAACAGGTGTGTGGCTGATAAGGGTACAGATAAGTTGAAAAGCCGACCCTTGGGAAATTTACACCCAGGCATCAACTCAATTGCACAGTCATAACTCCTATGAGGAGGCAAAGATGCAGACTTACCTCTCACTAAATACATCAGAGAAATCAGCCAGATAATCTGGAATATCATGAGACTGAGGAGAGGTGGAGAAAACAGGAGCGTCTCTAAGAACACACTGACAACCCCAACTCACCACAGACATAGATTTCCAATCCAAAACTGGGTTATGAGTTTGCAACCAGGGGAAACCCAGAACAATAGTATCATGCAAATTATGCAGCACCAAAAATTTACAATTTTCTTGGTGGTCTGGGGCAACTCGCATTATCACCTGGGTCCAATACTGAGGTTTATTCTCCGCCAAAGGAGTGGCATCAATACCCCTCAAAGGAATAGGCGTCTGCAGAGGCGTCATGGACAAACCACAACGTTTAGCAAAGTCCAAATCCATCTGATTCAGAGCTGCTCCTGAATCCACAAAAGCCTTAGTGGAAAATGTGGATAAGGAGCAGATCAGAGCAATTGCCAAAAGGAACTTAGGTTGTATACTGCCCACAGCAAATGTGTGTGCAAAACGTTTCTCTCATTTAGGGCAGACAGAAATAGTATGAGAGGCGTCTCCACAGAAAAAACACAGCTTATTATGCCTTCTAAACTCCTGACGTTGCGCCCTAGACAAAACCCCGTCACATTGCACAGGTTCAGACATTTGTTCAGAAGGTGGCAGTGCCTCCCATGTAGTTTTACATTCATGTAAACGCCGATCAACTTGAATGGCTAATGACATAGAGCCATCCAGACCAGAGGGAACAGGAAATCCCACCATAACATCTTTTACGGTCTCTGATAAACCTTTCCGAAAGTGAGCTGCCAATGCACTATCATTCCATGTAATAAGGACTGCCCACTTTTGGAATTTTTGACAGTACAACTCTGCAGGATCCTGACCCTGGTCTAATGCCAACAGAGCTCTTTCAGCTTGATCAATGGCATTAGGTTCATCATACAACAACCCCAAGGCCTGAAAAAATGCATCCACATTAGTCAGAATAGGATTTTCAGGTGTCAGAGAAAAAGCCCAATCCTGGGGATCGCCGTGCAGCAAGGAGGTGACAATTTTAACCTGCTGCACAGACCTCCCCGATGAGTTAGGCTTCAAGGCAAGAAATAATTTACAATTATTCTTAAAATTCAGAAATTTAGACCGATCCCCAGAAAACACATCAGGAGTAGGAATCTTGGGTTCAGCAGCATGTGACTGAATGAGATAGGTGGAAATTCCCTGTACTTCAGCAGCAAGTTGCTCCACACGATCAGACAGTTGCTCAATCTCCATTAGGAGAGGAAAAAAAAATCCTCCTATGGCCCCAGAGAAAAAGAGGAAAAAATATAATTTAAAAAAAAAAGATTCTGACACTTTTTTTTTTCTTTTTTTTCTTTTCCTTTTTAAACAATTTTCTCCTGCTTTTGAGTACCCTAGAATCTGCGGTATGGCTGGTAATTCTGTTATGAATGAGTCACCGAGGAGGAAAAAACAACACAAGCCAAGTCTCAGAAAACCAGAGAGGTTGGTAACTATGCAGATTGCAGATCCCTGATCTTACCACACAACTAGCAGCCGTCGTGAAGCGTACCTACGATGATCCTAGACGCCTCATCACAGCCGGAGAGCTACATAAGTCTAAAGCAGGAAAAGAGGAAAACTAACTGCCCCAGAGCAGATCCCAAAGGAAAGACAGCACCCCACATGTATTGACGGTGAAACAAGATGAAAACACAAACAAAGGCAGAAAAATAGGTTGAGCAAACGATGAGGCCCAACTAACTAGAAAGGACAGGAAAGGAAAGACACTGTCTGCAATCTGCCAAAATCCCTACCAAAATAATGTCCGACACTTCTGATAGCAAAATTAACCCTGAAGTCACTAGGCTTCTCCCACTATATCAGCACTCTGAAATATTCTGAGACAGAGCAAAAAGAGGCCAATCTAATAAGGGACCAAAAGGCAAACACAGATAAATAGGAGTGGAAATTCAGCACAACCCCAGCAGGGGCTGGCTGACCACAAAAAACTGAATTGACCAACAAGAGCAAGTGTGAACATTAGCAAAAACAAACTTAACTTGAGAAGACTGGAACAGAGCTGAAGTCCAAGACCTGAGAAGCAGACTGAATCACCAGCACCAGGATAGGGCGTCGGCTGTCTTATATCCAGTCTGATACTCCAGAGATCCAATCGTTATCCTCCTCATCAGGTGGCATATCACTACCAATTAAACCAACCTCACTACCTCCTGTCACCACCAGAGGGAGAACGGAAGGAGAACTCTCAACTGGTGGAGCAAAAAATGAGTTCACAACAAATCTGGGTCTGCTGGCACAGGAAAGAAACAGAGAAAGGAAGCTTGATTCTCCATTGGAAATAAGGATTAGTACAGAACGTAAGGAGAATAGGAGGACTAAGGATCAGGGTTGGAAGAGTGAACCCTTCCCAAGTTCTAAGCGCAAGGCCGGGGTCCGGTCCCCGAGGTTGTATGGATACTAATGGTCCTGCAGCAGACACCGGAGGAATAGAATTAGTGACCACTTTATTCCCACACAAGACTTGGGGGCACAACAGCAATAATAATGAGCCAGGACTAGGTAGTAAGGAGTCCCCGAAGCAAGCTACAGCTGTCTGCCATACAAGTAGAGTTCATAGGAACATCTGACAGGAGGAACTCCAGTGTAACTCAGTACTGTGAGTACTTCACTCAAAGGCGCTATAAGAGGAGACGTTCAGAAAAGGCACATATGTTGGCGGAGTGTTGGAAGGGAGTACTTCATCTTGCCTGGAAGTTGGCTGAGCTCCTGACCTGGAGGACACAGCACCAAGGCGGGCACCTGTGTGCACAACAGACTGTGAATAAAGCTTTGGAACTACATGCCCTGGTGTCCTCCACTTATTCCTGCGCCAACGCGCCAGCACGGATACATCCCTTGCGCCTGACACTACACCATCTAAGTGTCACTTCACCTACTCTGCCCTGGGACTACACCATGCACCACATGCACCACACCATCTGTCCCAGAGGATCTGTCTGCAGCGTCGGCTTACATCTTCATTGCCGAACACCATAGGTGGAGTCACGAATCATTTATAAACTTTCCCCTTTTTACAATGGGCGCCCAGGGCCACGGGCCGGGTCCCAGCTGCCGTGACATCTCCAATTGAAGCTCATCGGGCCCGGTACCGAGTACCCCACAGCCCTGGGAGGGCGACCCACATCAGCACTAAATAGCCTAATTTGGAGAAGTGAAGTAGGAAAAATATAGGCATAAATTTATTAGGATCAAATACCTAAAAATTGAGATGTGCATATGTATTCACCCCTTTTGCGATGAAGCCCTTTAAAATTTATGGCACAAGAAATTACATTCATAAGCCACATATTAGTGAAAGGAAGTCCAATCTAAGTGTCACATGTCTGTGTCACATCTCCACCAGAACCTGCTCCTGCGACTTCTACGTCTGTTGAAAGGCGCCGCCGGATTCACTCTGCAGGCGGCACTGGTGATAGAAATGTCAGAACCAGAAGCTCTGGATGGCGAGCGCTGTCCAGCCACTAAGGTTAGAGTGGCTGGGACCTGTAGTATTGTTAGACTGGCAGTATGGGTGTGTGTGTTTCCAGCTGAAGTTATCAGCTCACTGCTACAATCAATTGGTGAGCACCACACCCTACTAAGGCTTCCAGCTGGAAGCTGCCAGATATAGTTTAGTGTTTCACTGGCTTGGTGTGTGTCCTCTGCTCCTGTTTAGTTTAGTGCATTCCTGTTTGACCCCCCGGCTAGTTTCTTACTATTACTGATCCTGATTTTGTACTTGGCGTGACCTCTCAACTGTGACCCTGCTTGGCGACCATGCCTACATCTGGAGGGCAGCCCTTCCATGGTAGCATTCCACTGGGTCCTTTTGTGAAACCAGATCCCTGCACAGGGGTTAAAGGGTATTGGAATTTCTCTGGAGTCTATCAGACGGAGTAGCCTGTGCCAATTCTGTTCAAGGCAGCCTTTTGAGCCTGTGGTTTCAGGCAGACGTTACAGTCAGTATATACACACCCTTTTCTGAAAGGCCACCGAGGCTTCAGCACCATTAACAAGAGGCACCACTAACCAAACACCATGAAGACCAAGGAGATCTTCAAACAAGTCAGGATCAAAGGTTGTTAAGAAGTACAAGTCAGGGTTGGGTTATAAAAAAATATCCCAAACTCTGATGATCCCAGCAGCACCATCAAATAGTGATAGTGAGGAAACACTTAGCTAACATAAATGAATTCAAGTCACCAGGTCCAGATGAATTACACCCCAGAGTACTGATGGAGGTAGCAGAAACATTTTTTGAACCACTCTCCATTATCTTTGAAAATTCTTGGAGAACAGGAGAAGTCCCAGAAGACTGGAAAAGAGCAAATGTTGTTCCTAACTTCAAAAAGGGGAAGAAGGTGGACCCAGGCAACTATAGGCCGGTGAGTCTGACTTCTATACCAGGAAAAATCTTTGAACAAATTATTAAACAACATGTACGGTATGTAAGTACCTAGATAAGAATAAAGTGATTAACCAGAGTCAGCATGAGTTTGTAACTAATAAGTCATGTCAGAGTAACTTAATTTTCTTCTATGACAGAATCACTGACTGGTGGATCAGGGAAATGCTGTAGATATAGTATATCTCGACTTCAGCAAAGCATTTGACAAAGTATCTCACACAATCCTTATTGAAAAAATGGCTAAGTATGGAATGGACAAGGCAACTGTTAGGTGGATTCATAACTGGCTTAGTGATTGGACCCAAAGAGTGGTCGTGAATGGCTGCACATCCAGTTGGAAGAATGTCTCAAGTGGGGTAGTACAGGGGTCTGTCCTTGGCCCTGTATTGTTTAACATCTTTATCAATGATTTAAATGATGTAATTGAGGGTACACTGATTAAATTTGCTGATGATGCAAAGCTAGGAGGGATAGCTAATACTAGAGAAGAGAGAGGATTCAAAAAGATATAAATAAACTGGAGCAGTGGGCAGCAACTAACAGAATGATTTTAACAAGGAAAAATGTAAAAAGTACTACATCTGGGCAATAAAAATGAAAAAAGCATATACAGAATGGGAAGAATAGGGCTAAGCAACAGCACATGTGAAAAAGACTTGGGTATACTAATAGATCACAGACTGAATATGAGTGAACAGTGTGATGCAGCAGCAAAAAAGGCAAATGCAATTCTAGGATGTATTAACAGAAGCATACAGTCTAGATAACGTGAAGTCATTATTGCCCTCTACTGGAATACCATGTCCAGTTTTTGGCACCACATTTTATAAAAGACATAAACAAACTGGAGCACGTTCAGAGAAGAGTGACCAGAATGGTGACTGGTCTGCAAACCATGTCCTATGAGGAGCGGTTACAGGATTTGGGAATGTTTAGCTTGCAAAAAAGAAGACTGAGAGGAGACTTAATAGCGGTCTACAAATATCTGAAGGGCTGTTACATTGTAGAAGGTTCATCTTTATTCTCATTTGCACAAGAAAAGACTAGAAGCAATGGGATGAAACTGAATGGAAGGAGACACAGATTAGATATTAGCGAAAACTTTTTGACAGGGTGATCAATGAGTGGAACAGGCTGCCACGAGAGGTGATGAGTTTTTCTTCAATAGAAGTCTTCAAACAGAGGCTCAACAAATATCTGTCTGGGATGATTTAGTGAATCCTGCTTTCAGCAGGGGGTTGGACCAGATGACCCAGGAGATCCCTTACAACTCTCTCATTCTATGATTCTAGGATTCTATGATTCTAAATCCATTATCATCAAATAGAAAGAACAAGGTACTACAACAAACCTGCCAAGAGAGACCCACCAAAACTCTCAGCCCAGGCAATGAGGACATTAATTAAAATGGCAGCACAGAGACCAAAGGTAATCCTGAAGGAATTGCAGAGTTCCCAAGCAGAGACTGGAGGAGTATCTGTCCATACTACCACAGTAAGCCATACACTCCATAGAGGTGGACTTTATGGAAGAGTGGGTAGAATAAAACCTTTACTTGCACACAAAAATGGTAAGATGTGTTTTGAGTTTGCTAAAAGACGTGGGAGACTCCCCAAATGTGTGGAGGAAGGTGGTGCGGTCAGATGAGACCAAAATTGATCTTTTTGGCCACCAAGGTGAATGCTATGTCTGACGCTAAACCAACACAGCTCATTAATGCAAGAACACCATTTACACAGTAAAACATGGTGGTGGCAGCATGATGTTTTTTGGAAGCAGAGACAGGGAAAATTGTCCGAGTCTCAGTTTCAGTCTGTTGGTGATTTGAGACTGGGACAGAGGTTCACCTCGAGACAAGACAATGACCCAAACATACTGCTAAAGCAACACTTGAGTGGTTTAAGGGGAAACGTGTAAATGTTTTGGATTTGCTTACTCAAAGCCCAAACCTTAGTCCAATTGAGAATCTGTGGGCAGACATGAAGATCGCTGTTTACCAGAGGAAACCATTTAACTTGAAGGATCTGGAGCAGTTTTATCTTGAGGAATGGGCAACAATCCCAGTGGCAAGATGTGGAAAGCTCATAGAGACTTATCCAAAGCGATTTGCAGCTGTAATTGCTGCAAAAGGGAGGATCTACATAGTACTGACTTTAGGGGCTTGAATAGTTATGCACATTGAAGTTTTCAGTTATCCTATTTGTTGTTTACTTCACAAAAAAAAGAAAACCAACTGTTCACAGTTGTAGACTTGTTCTTTACATGAACTAATGCAAAATCCTCAAATAAAACAGTGAAATTCTAGATTGTGAGGTCAGCAAAACACGAAAAATGCTGATGGGGTGAATACTTTTGCAAGCCATTGTATATCACATTACCAATAAGTCTACATACTCATCTGGTCTCTCTTTGGAAAGCCACAGTACCCTCCCTAAAAAAAATATGTAGAATTAATATTCTCTTCTCCACCCGGACTATTAAGAAGGGGTATGATCAAACCGGAATTGCCTCTGTTTGATATGACTATTATGAAAATTGTTCTGATTTTGAAGAGAAAACCTGCTGAGAGTAGTAAATTAGGGGGCTTGGTATATTAGTCAGCGGCGATGGGTCATGCACATATGAATATGTGGCATTTCTGGCCAAACATCTAAAGAAATAGGTTCTAGATTCATGAGGAAGTAATACGCACCGCATGTAGTTTTTCTCTACGGCATCTTCTCAGTGACTGTAACCACAAATGATTTTGAGAATATTTCCCAGAAGAGCTTTAAATCTCAGCACTTTTATTTTCACGTACAATATTTATGTTATAGAAGCTTTTAGAAAATTTTGTCAGGTATTTTGTAACTGGGAGTTGTGAAGAGGAACCTGTCAACTATTGTCTACCCATAAAAGGGTTGTCTAGGACTAAATTATTTTTTTTCCTATGAGCCAAAAAGCTAACAGGCAGCTAGTTGCTAACTAGTTTCAGCTGCTCTTACATTAACAGAGTAACCCTCCTTTTCCCAGATTGTTCTATCAATGGTGGGTGTCTGCTGACGTCATGCTGATTGACAGCCGGCTCCCCACAGATAGAGAGCAAGTAAGCGGCTGTCAATCAGCATGACATCGACAGCCATGCCCCGTCAATAGAGCAGAGTGGAAGAGAAGCCAGAGTGTGGATGTCAGTGGAAGCCAGAGTGTGACCTATCTGTGTCGATAGAGATCGGCGCTGGGCTCAACAGGTAGATAGGTAGCAACTACATGCTAGTTAGTTTTAGGCCCACAGTAAAAAATTAATATAGTCCTGGATAACCCCTTTAAAGGGAAGCTATTGTTAGAAAATTATCTATTTTTCAATATGTGTGTATTGAAAAGGAAAGACCATGGCAAGCAAGGAGAACAGAGACCAGACCATCTCTGAAACAGCCAGCACCACCCCAAAAAGCAGAGTGTCATCAGTGACATATATTTCAAGGGCTGGGGTGGTCTCTGTTCTCCCTAATCACTATTCAATGTGCATTGACAGTGTGCTCTCTTGCCGCCTTGTCACTTCTCTTCAGATTTGGTGAGGGAGTGCACTGTCAGTGTGCATTCAAAAGAATACAGAGCAGGGGACTCATACTGAGTATGTGTCAGAACTAACAACCGGCACATGCACTGGGAGCTCTCAAATGAAATTTCATAGGAAGAAAAATAAAAGTAGATAGTAAGTTAAAGTAGCGCACGAACGGTAGGAATTTTTAAGCTAAGTATACTGGAAAAGTCATTGGATTATTAAATTAGACAGACATTTAATATTAAAAGCACCTTTGCTTTTGGACCACCGCCTTAATAGATGGCTTTATTTAAAGCAAACCACAAAGAGCAAAGATTTAACTCCAACCACAAAAACTTTCCAACATGTTATCAATATCAGATGTGTTTCCCAGGATATGTGTCATCATAGACATCCTCTGCTGTAATCTTAAAAAGGTGGCCTCAGAAAAGGCATAAAATATGGTGTAAATGTCTAATAGATGTGGGTCCAACCTCTTTGATCAGCACCTACCTCCAAACATGGATCCCCCATTCAGGCAAGACGACCGATCACCAGTGAGTGGCGAGGTGGCGGTACATGTTATGTACTGGGTCTTTCCATTCTTTGTCATGAGATTTCAGAATATGGCAGAGCAAATATTCTTTATGGTGTTCGGCCTCCCATAGCAGAGAACGGAGAGAGACGCCACATGTGCAACCACGTCTGTAGATCGGACATTGGGATGAAGGAGACTGAATGAGGAGACCTACTACATACATTAGTGGTCAGCAGTAGAAGATATATCCCTAAGCAAGATGAAGAATATTAGGCTGCACAGACTAAACATAGATCTAAGCACTGGTATGGGAAACTGAAGGTGCAGAAGGAAATAGACGAGGCCAGTACCCAGTGATATTTTTCTTTTATGTCTTACTGTAAATGTTGGAGGTTATAATGAGCTCACGGTCTTGTGACAATCATGACTATATGATCTTGGGTATTCCAGGTCCTTCTTTACTGATCAGTCTCCCTCTAACCAAACTTTCTTCTCTCCAATCCATTCTGAATGCTTCAGCCATGGTCGTATTCCTGTCCAGCAGCTTCACTGGTGCCTCCACCTTGTGCCAGTCATTACACTGGTTGCCTATTGTCTACAGAATACAAGGCAAACTTATCTCTCTCGTCCACAAAACTCTCCACAGTTCTGCACCACCCTTCCCTCATCTCGTCTATCATCCTTCCCATGCCCTCCATTCTGCAGCTGTTCTAAGACTAACATCCTCCATAATCCAAACCTCACACCTCCGTCTCCAAGACTTTTCTCGTGCTGCGCCAATTTTCTGGAATGCACTACCCTAAACAATCCAACTAATATCTAGCCCCCATGTTTTTAAGAGTGCTTTAAAAACACATCTCTTTAGACAAGCCTATTACCTCAACTCACTAACCTCTTTCCCTCCTTCTAAATGTTAACAATAATCTGCTTCTGACTATTCATCTGTCTCCACATCCTCCATGCACCCAATAGGACCTGGTAACTGTACTTAGGTATATCCTGTCTGATGAACGGATCATGCAGCTTTATATGAAAATCCTTATTTTTGTAAATTGTAAAGTGCTGCGGAATATGTTGGCACTATAGAAATAAAATATTATTATTATTACTACGTCCTATAAATTGTTTTAGTCCATCATGCTAATAAATGAAATATAATACTAGGCAGATTGGTAGGTAAACCATGACTGAATCATTGGGTGTGAAGATTCAATCCAATAGGATGGACTTTTCAGTCTTGTGAATAAAGGTTAGGTCATGGATACAAAAGAGTCTGTTCTAAACCGTTCACAGAAGACATTGGCCCAAATTATAGGACCAAGTTTTGCCACTCAGGACAGAATCCATGACTCTTGGGTCAATGCCTTAACTTGTTTGATATCAATGAAAGTCCTCTGTAGTTCTGCACATCCAGAATTGGGATGCCAGTCTCCAGTGTCCCGATAGCATCCCCAAGTTCTGCCCCAATGATGAGTATGTTCTTGTCTGGGAGATCAAGTTTGTCAATTGTCTCCCGAGTGATAAGAACCATAAATTCTGATGTTCTCTAGTTATTGATGGCTACAAACATGGAGTTCTGCAAAAGTTCACATATCTTGTTGGAGGTATATGGGGTCACTCTGAGTTTTCTCTCCTACATTTAATCCCCATACCAACCATTGGGTACAGCAGATTCTTTACAGTTAGAGCAGTCAGACTGTGGAATGCCCGACCACATGATGTAGTAATGGCAGACGCTATATCTGCATTTATAGGGGGGCTGGAAGTTTTTCGTACAACAAATGTCATTGTTGGTTATAAATAGTCTAGTGACAGAGAATGTATAATTGGTGGAGAAACGATGGACTTGATGGACCTGTATTCCTTTGGCTGATTTCAGGAGAAAGAGAATCGGGCATGTTAAATTTCAACATGCCCAATCACATGTCCTCAAAAGAGAAAATAGATGACAAGGAAGAAGAACGGCACTTGGCCCTTTATCCGGAGAAGAAGAAGGAGTGTATGGTGGAATAAGTGAACATGTGGAGAGGGCGAATTTGAGTCAATGTTCTCTGTCCAACCTTCGTATTCATAATATATCAAAATATATGCAAAAAAGCCTCTGAAGGTAAAATAAATTACAAATCAACCATGACTACCAAGAAACAAGTAAATCTCCCACATTAGTGTTACAAGAATGTATTTTATTACAAAAATAAGATTTTCAATCAGGTTCAGAAATAAATAAATTACGAGGAAAATATACAAATTTACAATTAACAAAATAAATATAAATAGGAAAAAAAATTCAGTGCAGGTCGATATAAAAATAAATCTCTATTGGATTAAGTAAAAACAAAAAATATTTCTGGAAATCAGATGAACTGGCCCGATAATGATAAACCGGGGGTCTTGGACCCCTTAGCAGCAGAGTCACGGTAATTTCATTAATTTGTTCCACCAGTTTTTAAGGGCAATAAGTAATTGTATGAGGTGTGTCTCGCACTTTTATGACTCATTGATTAGAGTAGAGCTCCGGTTTTGACGACCGCGACTTTTCCTGTTGATGAATAGGAATATATGGCCGACATATCGCAACACATCATATATTATACTCTAACCTCTGTCTCAGTGCATTGAGATGAAAACTGTGTCGTCTCAGTTAATGTAAACCTGATTTTGATTTCCTATAAATTTCACACATTTACGGATACAAAACCATTGACGGCGCCTAACTTTTTTTTTTATCCTGACTTCATCTATTTATCGGTTTTCTTAAGCAGGACGATGATGAAAACTACCAAGTAACAGTGTAACCTTGTATTGCTGTAAAATAAGATCCTACTTAGCACTATAACATATGGCACTCTACTATAAAAATTATATTAGGCAACAACCAGTTCAAGAAATATTATCGTAAACCACACACAATTGTCTTTGTCTGTTTAGATGACTCCAAAACTAAGGACGCTCCAAACAAGTTCCTTCATGGTATTATAATGGCAGCCCGTGATTGAGTTGTACGACTCATGGGTCACACCACCCTCTTCTCCTGGACAGTTACTTGGAACTTATCCCTGTCTTGTCATCCCATATTTAATCATGTAAACATCTACAAAGTCAATAAAACCCATTTTAAGTGTCCCAGTCCACACACCTAATCCAACTACTCAAGTTCCAATTACTCTTCCAAGCTAATCATTTGTCAGTCTGAAATTTGTCCAAAAATTTGAAGTCAGCCCCATTAAAAGTAAATGGCTATTAACAGGCAGTGCAATAGATAAAACGAGATAAGACTCCGACACCGGTTCTACTTAGACTGATCCCACCCTTAAAACTGATTCTCGACAAATTTCTTGGTGGTTAAACCAAGCAAAATAGCAGCATTATTGACAGAAGTATGTCATGTAGTGGTTATATCTGTAAGTTTTTGGAGTCACAGTTACTGACAGCATTCAGAGATATGTTCCAAAAAGTTTTCTCCTAGTCTGTCCTGGAAGACCCTGAGACACCGAGGACACTGGAGTTCATCTTGACCTCTCGGTTCAGAGCTGGTGCTCCTTTGGCGATCTTGTATTCTTTTTTCTGCTGGTTCTACATTCTGGACAAGCTGGACGTCAGCTAAGTTTTTCTTAATATTGGTTTTATTCTGTTTACCAGCAGAGTCTCTGTCATTCTGGAAAAAGAAAAATTGTTAATAACAATGACCATCGAGACTTATCTACTCCACAAAATAGCAGAAACATCTTGAAATACAGCACGGCTATTAAGATTGTAAGACACTTAATCGTCTGTAATACTTCATTTCTCCTGTGGAGGCACTGCAGGAAAACAGCCTCCATGCTAAAAGGTTCTCAAGCCCATAATAAGTGATCGCTGACAGTCCCAAGGATAATATCATATGTAATCAGCTTACATTGACCATCTGTCTAATTGTAAGAAAATGATCAAACTGGACAACCCCTTTAATATTAATTAGATGTTATATTTGTAATATCAATCTGATTTAGGCCTAAATGTCTTACCTGTCGTTTCCCCTGTCGCTGCAAAGCAGAGATTTCATCTACCAGCTCCTGGATTCGATTTTGTGCTCTTTCCCGATCTGCTCGCTCTGACGTGAAATCATCTTTGTAAACAAGTAACTGCAATATCAACACAATTATGGAGTTATTAAAGGATTAGTGCAAGGAAAACAGATGATAAAAAAGCCACTGTTATAATAAATAACGGGATACCAATGGCTTGAGTCAATGGTGATTCTCTCAATACCTGTTGCTCCAGCATCTGGATTCTCTCCTGATCAGTAATCCTGGCGTGGACCATTTCAGCAGCTTCTTGTTGGAGTTTGGTATGTTCCTTCATTTTCTCTTCCAACAGCCTGTTTAGCCTTGAGATCTCCTTCTGTAAAAGTTCTGGGTGTTTGTGCGATGTGTGTGGAGCCTTTAGATGCTCAGCTTGGCCCTTTAGCTCCTTTAGTTGCTGATGTAGACCTTTGACATAGTCCTCCCTGCTGGCATCATATTTCTGCCACTTGGCATTCAAGTCTTCAACCTGGAAAAAGTAATCATGATATGATGAGAATGTGAACTATGAGCAACTTTTCACCCATTTAGGTCCCCATCATAGTATTATTCAATGGTAGGGTAATATATTGACCCTCAATATGTTATACCTTGGGAGTTTAAATCAAATATGTCCGATGATTATATCTTTTTACAAGAATGATCATGTATTGTTAAAGCTGTCACGTAGAGTCAATCTTACTGTAAAATGCGTAAGACTCATAGTAACAATAACTATAAATAGGAATGATTTCAGTCACCCAAAAGTACCCGACAAGTGTAAAGTCGTAAATGATGTGCCCCTTCAATGAAAGTAAATATCAGGGTATTCCAGTAAAGTAAAAAGGGGAAGTGTCTTACGAAAATATCTCAATATTTACATATACTTACATGTATTACTTTCTGTTTTAATAGCCGGTTTTCTTCCTGTAACTTTTTTAAGGAGGCGTCATTATCATTCCCTTTATTCTGAACCTGTATAAGACCATACAAGGTAAAGAAAGTTAGTACAACTGAAAATTTTATCATTTACTAAAAGTCATAACATGGCAGTATCTTTTTTTTGGTTTGATAAAATTGACTTGTCGTGGTTGCGGTTCAATGAAAACACCAATCAAGGTTGAGTCAATGTGCAACCGAGAAACGAAGGCGCTGATGACTAAAGTGCTCTCCTTCAATTGTTAGAAATGGAGCCACCAGAAGACACACTGAGCGTCATATCTACTTAACGTCTTCCCTGAAGACTTTTCTCCTACCTTATGGGGTGGAGAACTCTTATCAATGACCTTCAACACTTATAGTGGCATCGGATGGTCATGACAGTTTTTCAAGCAATGCCCAATGCAACCCACCACCCATTCACCCCCTCCTCCCAAAGTAAGTCAACTCATTACAAACCTGGCTGAGACGTTCTTCTGAAACAAATTTGTCCTTTTGACGAGATTCCTCAAGACACTTGACAAGTTGTTGGCACATCTCTGCTGTGGCAGCAAGTTTACGTCGAAGCTGGTGGCTTTCATCAGAAAGTGATCGACAAAGAACTTCACTAGTAGCCTGGACTCGTTCCTTCTCGGCAAGAGATCTTTGAAGTCGGAGGAGCTCCATATCTTTCTCCTGCTGAGGCCAACTGGATACCTTCTCTATCTCATCATCTCTCAACTCCAACTGAGTTTGAAGTTTTTGATTCTCCTGAAATAATTGAATAGGTAAATTTCAGACTTTACTCAGAAAAAATGACTTATTTGATACCAGTTGGCATATGATACCAGGTCAGAAAATAAACAATTCAACTAGGTCACAAGGATGCATCTTGGTTGACTTTGTTGTGGCCTTCTTTTAGGATAGTCCTCCATAATAAGCCTAAATATGTTTGATATATTAACCAACTTGCAAAAAGAAATACTAATTTGGAGGATCACAGTTGATCAAACACTTTGAAGGCAAACGACTACTCCTTGTTATCTTTGCACTTCAGTACAATCTGTCGAATCTGTTTATGCTTGTTGCTAAGCCATCAGATACCAGCACAAACTGGTTTCTACTCATTTTTTCAATATTTTTTTTATGATTGCATTGAACTCAACTACTTTTTTTTTTTTTTTTAGTGGAGTCGAAGGTCTTTACGTTAAAGATTACTTAACCAGACAGTGTTAGGTAACACACGCCTCTCTCGCTTTTGCAAGAGACATAACAAACGTCAGGGCCTCAAAGTTCACGTAGAACTGGAATCCGACAGGTAGTCAATCTCTACAGCAACCAGCAAACAAACATAAGGCGTGTTCCTTTATATTGGAATTGCCATGGTCTGAGAAGTAAACATTAGCGAGGATCCTCCTGAGAAGTAATGACACTTATTTCACAGTGCTTGTGAAGCCCTTAATAAATATCTAGAGAAATATTTCCTTAATCATAGAGTCAGATACTTTTCTGGAATCCCTACAAACCCAATATTCAAGGAATTGCAAAATAAATTTATGAGTACATTCAAGAGTAATGTGCAGACTCTCAAGACCAGAAGGTCTGTAGAAACATAATGTATTCAAAACTGTTAGCAAAAGGTAATGGCTCCTCTAGGTACATCTGCAGCTGCTGCAGAACATCTTAACAAGTAGCACCAGTCTTGGTGCAACAAAGTCATATTTTGCATACTAAAAGGGTACCTGGCAAGATAGGTCTTTTATCGCTCAGTAAAAGATAAAAAAAAAAAGTATAAAAGTCCAAATAACAGTATAAAAAAGTATAAACCTCCAAATAACAGGATAACAAAAGTATAAAAGACGCAATAGCAGTATAAAAAAGTATAAACGTTCAGGTAACAGGATAAAAAAAGTATGAAATAATAGTATACAATAATACTAAAGTATAAATAAAATATAAAATAATGTTTAAGTGTAAAATAAAGTATAAAATAACACTAAAGTATAAATAAGGTATAAAATGAAGTAGAAATTAATACTAAAGTATGAAATAATAGTCGGAATAATAGTATAAAAAAAAGTATAAAAATCCAAATAATAATATAACAAAGTATAAAACTTTATAAATGGATACATCTTTTACCTGATTGAGTTTTTCCACTTTCTCACGATAAATCCTCTCCGTTTCGATGTGTTCATTCCTTATTCTGTTCAGCTCTTCCATCAAACAATTGATCAGCGATCGAGGAGGCTCGACGTGATGTTCTGCAGCAGCTGTAAATGTTTTCTGCCTGTCAGTCAGCTGCTGGATGATGGCCTCCTTCTCTGCCAGCTGTTTGTTGAGGTTCTTGTTTTGCTGTCGGGCTTCGTGGTAGAAAGTGCTCAGGGTGTTTAAACTCTGCAGCTTCGTCTTCAAAGATCTGTTTTCCCTGTGCAGTTTATCCACAGTCTCCTCCAGAACTTTAAATCTAGCTAGAAGGGGGTCTGTGCTACCGTCGCTGATAGACATCTTGTACCAGGTCCACCGCCAAGGGTTAATCCACAAAATAAAAAGGGATATTCCAAAGGAGAACTTATTAAGTTCAAAGTTCAAGATCTGGGACAGAAGGTCTTCAGGACCCTCCGTACTCTAAATACTAGGAGTGAATGTGGTTACATTGAGCGCTGCTGGTGAGAAGTGACTGCTGACACTGCTGCCTGCAGATATTATGCTCGATGGAGTAGGAGGAGCTAGTCTAGGTGGGAATTTCCTTGAGGTGCCTGTACTTTTTTTAGAAGTTTTGAGAGCAAAGGGTGCTCTACGTAACTGAAAAAAAAAAAACCTGTTATCCCACTATTCTTAAGAATCCTGGAAGAAATCTTTCCAAATATCCAACTCCCCATGAATAAGTTTTGCTGGTAAAAAGCTAGAAGTACAGTCCCCAAGTCAGCTGCTTGTCACCAACACGTCCTACAGAACGATGACTCCTCTGTCAGGAAGCAGAGACAGAAGTAACGCCTTTTGGGTTTAATACCAGGCGTGATAATGAATATATAATTTTTTTCCCTCTATATTGTAGCCTAGGGGTTCGAGCGCATCTTTACACCCAGGATTCAGCCTGCCTTTGAGGGCTTACAATTTACACACATATATACACATTTAGCCCATGTTATAATATGCATCTATACACTCATTAGACACACATTAAACACAGATTAGACACATATGCATATACACTAACCCCTTCACGAACATGCGCCGTACATATACGGCGCATGTCGTGTTCCTCCCTTTGATGTGGGCTCTGGCGCTGAGCCCACATCTTGTCCGGCACATGTCAGCTGTTTTGAACAGCTGACATGTGCCCCTAACAGCCATCGGTGGAATCACGATCCACCCGCGGCTGTTAACCTGTACTCTGACAGCAGCATTTAATGTGATTGCGACGGAAGCACGTCACTAATCCCGCCCATCGGTGCCCATGTCACATGACCGCCAATGGGTTGACATGACAAGCCGGGGTCTGCAGGAGACGCCTGTGGTTGTCATTGCCGGATTGCTATGAGCGGCGCTCAAAGCAGGTGAGCATTTCAGCTACACACAAGCGATTTGATCATCGCCTGTGTGTTAGAAGAAGCGATCGTATTATCGCAGCTTATGGTCTCCCATAGAGACTATTGAAGGAAGTGAAAAGTAAGAAAAAAATGGTTTTAAGAATATTAAAAAAATATATAAAAGTTCAAATTACCCCCCCATTCAAAATAAAACAATAATAAAAAAATACACCTATTTGGTATTGCCGAGTTCAGGATCACCCAATCTATCAAGATATAAAAATAATTAACCCGATCGTAAACGGCGTAGCAAAAAAAAAGTCAAAACGCCAGAATTACGTTTTTTTGGTCGCTGCAACATTGCATTAAAATTAAATGCTCTCACCCAACCCGAGATCACGAAAAATGGAGACACTACGGGTATTGGAAAATGACACCAATGTTTTTTTTTTTCAACAAACTTTGGATTTTTTTTTTCACCACTTAAATAAAACCTAGAACCTAGACATGTTTGGTGTCTGTGAACTCGTAATGACCTGGAGAATCATAATAACAGGCCAATTTTACCATTTGGTGAAGATGGTAAACAAACCCCCCCCCCAAAAAAAAAATTGTGGAATTGCACTTTTTTTTTGTAATTTTACCGCACTTGTAATTTTTTTCCTGTTTTCCAGGACACTTTATCTATGTATACACATTAAACACATATTGCATACTTATGCATTACACATATAAAGAAATATAAATAATTGACTTTCCTTTGTTTTATAATGATATTTTATGATGTTATAACATAACAATAGAACAAAAGAACATTTGGTTTCCTTGTAGCAAACACGCAAAGGGGATGTGGAGTTTAAAACTCAAAAGTAGCGCGGCCACTTTCTTTTGAGTTTTAATTGTGTTTTTTTGTGGCGGAGAGCACACTATATCTGCCAGGTGTGCCAGCAGCTTTTAGATCAAACCGTGTGTCCATTTCAGCGCCGGTGTGATTATTTGTATTTCGGATGTGGAGTTTGTCGGTACTGACCACTGGGATAACACATCCTGGCAGCCTGGAGTGTAAGTGTTGGGGGCACAGAGATGTCCATGTCACAGGTCCATCTCTCAGGGCAGCACAGGAGTTCTATCTATCTATCTATCTATCTATCTATCTATATATCTGTCATTTTTCCTAATAGGGCGCTCAGTCTAATAACACAGACGCACAAATCAGCAGTTACAGCTCTTAAAAAAAGGCCATGTTCCTGTGTTCTCCCACTAGGTGGCAGCACTTGTCTTATGTGATTTGCTTATCATTGCAGTGTAATAAGTGAAATAGATTGGTAACTGATGATGAAGGTGACAGGAAGTGAACAACGTGGTAATTCCTTAACCTCTGGCAATGCACAGTAGGCTGAGAAAATTTAGTGGTGAGAAGATTTACTAAAAGACTAAAATTCCCCGGTATATACAATTCCTAAAAAACAGATGATTCCAGACATCAGAGATACCAGTGTCCAAAACAATATATTAACTCATATTCACTTAGAGACGGAGAGATGGATAGATAGATAGAAATAGCTAGATAATAGATAGATAGATAGATAGATACTAGATAGATGGTAGATAGATAGAAGATAGATAATACATAGAAGATAGATAATAGATAATAGACAATAGATGATAGATAAAAGATATATAGATAGAGAGATAGATAATAGATAGATGGTATATAGATAGATAATAGATAGATAATAGATAGATAGATAATAGATGATAGATAATAGATTGATAGATAGAAAATAGATAATAGATAGATTGATAGATAGATAATAGATAGATAGATGATAGATAATAGATAGATGGATAATAGATAGATGATAGCTCTATATATATAAAAATGAGTGTATGTATGTGTGTGTGTGTCTGTATCAAACCCTGCCCACACCACACAGCCACACTCACTCCACACACAAAGTCTTGTATCTAATAACTAATATATATAATAAATATCTAATATATCTATTTCATAGGCACATCTTCTTGACTACAACAAGTAATACTGCCTGTGTTGCCCATAGCAACCAATCACTAAACATCTTTCATTTCACCAGAGCTGTTTAAAAGATGAAAGCTGAGCTGTGATTGGCTGCTATGAGCAACAGTTTTCCTTGTAGACAGTTGTGGTTATTGAGGCCTATTATTCTTATCATTTATATGGTGTTATCGTCCTTCTGTAAAGCTGGAAATAACACAATTTAATACCGTGATGACACAGACCACCCTCTGACACAGACTGCAGGGGAAGCCCAGAATCAGGAACTTCTCTTTGTCTGGCATGAAGCATCTCATTAACGTAAAAATTCAAACACAGATTAAAAAAAGAAACACAGGGTGGATTTCTCCAACCCAGGTATCATTTTAATTGGTATAACAGCACCAACCTGACAATGCCTGGTTCGCTTTAAACTTATTCATACAGCTACAACTAATACCACTCTAATTTAGTCCTTCTTTACAATTTCTAACTAAATGTTATTACATTCAGGGGGCCGAGCCACCGCACTGAAATGCTCTGTGCTGCAGGGACAGGGTGCCTCCACCATGTATAGACGGGAGGAAACCTGGAGATGACATACAGGTAAATACTATATACAAGGGGAGATGACATATAGGTGTATACTATATACAGGGGGGATGACATATAGGTATATACTATATACAGGGTGAGACGACATACAGGTATATACTATATACAGGAAAGATGACATACAGGTATATACTATATACAGGGGAGATGACATACAGGTATATACTAAATACAGGAGGAGATGGCATACAGGTATACAGGTACTGTATATACTAAATACAGGAGGAGATGATATACAGGTATATACTATATAATGTACAAGGGAGATGACATACAGGTATATACTATATACAGGGGGAAATGACATACAGGTATATAATACATACAGAGGAGATGACATACAGGTATATACTATATACAAGGGAAATGACATACAGGTATATACTAAATACAGGAGGAGATGATATACAGGTATATACTATATAATGTACAAGGGAGATGACATACAGATATATACTATATACAGGGGGAGATGACATACAGGTATATAATACATACAGGGGAGATGACATACATGTAAATACTATATTCAAGGGAGTTGACATATAGGTATATACTATATACAGAAGGAGATGACATACAGTTATGTACTATATACATGGGAGATGACATACAGGTATATACTATATACAGGAGGAGATGACATACATGTATATACTAAATACAGGGGAGATAACATACAGGTATATACTATATACAGGAGAAAAAACACACGTATACACTATATACAGGAGGAAATTACACACAGGTATACACTATATACAGAAGAAGATGACATACAGGTATATACTGTACTATATACAGGGGAGATTACACACAGTACAGGTATATACAATATACAGGAGTAGATGGCATACAGGTATATACTACATACAGGGGAGATGACATACATGTATATACTATCTGCAGTAGGAGATGACATACAGGTATATACCATATACAGGGGGAGATGACATACAGGTATATACTATATACAGGGGTAGATGACATACAGGTATATACTATATACAGGGGAGATGACATACATGTATATACTATATACTGTACAAGGGAGTTGACATACAGAGGCTGGACAGACATCTGACTGGGATAATTTAGCGAATCCTGCTTTGAGCAGGGGGTTGGACCAGATGGCCCAGGAGGTCCCTTCCAACTCTACGATTCTATGATTCTATATAGGTGTATACTATATAGAGGTGAGTTTACATAAAGGTATATACTATATACAGAAGGAGATGACATACAGTTATATACTGTATACAGGGGAGATGACATACCGGTATATACTATATACAGGGGGAAATGACATACAGGTATATAATACATACAGAGGAGATGACATACAGGTATATACTATATACAAGGGAAATGACATACAGGTATATACTAAATACAGGAGGAGATGATATACAGGTATATACTATATAATGTACAAGGGAGATGACATACAGGTATATACTATATACAGGGGGAGATGACATACAGGTATATAATACATACAGGGGAGATGACATACATGTAAATACTATATTCAAGGGAGTTGACATATAGGTATATACTATATACAGAAGGAGATGACATACATTTATATACTATATACATGGGAGATGACATTCAGGTATATACTATATACAGGAGGAGATGACATACATGTATATACTATATACAGGGGAGATAACATACAGGTATATACTATATACAGGAGAAATAACATACACGTATACACTATATACAGGAGGAAATTACACACAGGTATACACTATATACAGAAGAAGATGACATACAGGTATATACTGTACTATATACAGGGGAGATTACACACAGTACAGGTATATACAATATACAGGAGTAGATGGCATACAGGTATATACTACATACAGGGGAGATGACATACATGTATATACTATCTGCAGTAGGAGATGACTTACAGGTATATACCATATACAGGGGGAGATGACATACAGGTATATACTATATACAGGGGTAGATGACATACAGGTATATACTAAATACAGGGGAGATGACATACATGTATATACTATATACTGTACAAGGGAGTTGACATATAGGTGTATACTATATAGAGGTGAGTTGACATAAAGGTATATACTATATACAGAAGGAGATGACATACAGTTATATACTGTATACAGGGGAGATGACATACCGGTATATACTATATACAGGGGAGATGACACGCAGGTATATACTATGTACAGGAGGAGATGACACACAGGAATACACTATATACAGGAGGAGATGACACACAGGAATACACTATATACAGGAGGAGATGACACACAGGTATACACTATATACAGGAGGAGATGACACACAGGTATACTGTACTATATACAGGGGAGATGACATACAGGTATATACTAAATACAGGAGGAGATGATATACAGGTATATACTAAATACAGGAGGAGATGATATACAGGTATATACTATATAATGTACAAGGGAGATGACATACAGGTATATACTATATACAGGGGGAAATGACATACAGGTATATAATACATACAGGGGAGATGACATACAGGTATATACTATATACAAGGGAAATGACATACAGGTATATACTAAATACAGGAGGAGATGATATACAGGTATATACTATATAATGTACAAGGGAAATGACATACAGGTATATACTATATACAGGGGAGATGACATACATGTATATACTATATACTGTACAAGGGAGTTGACATATAGGTGTATACTATATAGAGGTGAGTTGACATAAAGGTATATACTATATACAGAAGGAGATGACATACAGTTATATACTGTATACAGGGGAGATGACATACCGGTATATACTATATACAGGGGAGATGACACGCAGGTATATACTATGTACAGGAGGAGATGACACACAGGAATACACTATATACAGGAGGAGATGACACACAGGAATACACTATATACAGGAGGAGATGACACACAGGAATACACTATATACAGGAGGAGATGACACACAGGTATACACTATATACAGAAGAAGATGACATACAGGTATATACTGTACTATATACAGGGGAGATTACACACAGTACAGGTATATACAATATACAGGAGTAGATGGCATACAGGTATATACTACATACAGGGGAGATGACATACATGTATATACTATCTGCAGTAGGAGATGACTTACAGGTATATACCATATACAGGGGGAGATGACATACAGGTATATACTATATACAGGGGTAGATGACATACAGGTATATACTATATACAGGGGAGATGACATACATGTATATACTATATACTGTACAAGGGAGTTGACATATAGGTGTATACTATATAGAGGTGAGTTGACATAAAGGTATATACTATATACAGAAGGAGATGACATACAGTTATATACTGTATACAGGGGAGATGACATACCGGTATATACTATATACAGGGGAGATGACACGCAGGTATATACTATGTACAGGAGGAGATGACACACAGGAATACACTATATACAGGAGGAGATGACACACAGGAATACACTATATACAGGAGGAGATGACACACAGGTATACACTATATACAGGAGGAGATGACACACAGGTATACTGTACTATATACAGGGGAGATGACATACAGGTATATACTAAATACAGGAGGAGATGATATACAGGTATATACTAAATACAGGAGGAGATGATATACAGGTATATACTATATAATGTACAAGGGAGATGACATACAGGTATATACTATATACAGGGGGAAATGACATACAGGTATATAATACATACAGGGGAGATGACATACATGTAAATACTATATTCAAGGGAGTTGACATATAGGTATATACTATATACAGAAGGAGATGACATACAGTTACAGTGGGGAAAAAAAGTATTTAGTCAGTCAGCAATAGTGCAAGTTCCACCACTTAAAAAGATGAGAGGCGTCTGTAATTTACATCATAGGTAGACCTCAACTATGGGATACAAACTGAGAAAAAAAAATCCAGAAAATCACATTGTCTGTTTTTTTTTCATTTTATTTGCATATTATGGTGGAAAATAAGTATTTGGTCAGAAACAAAATTTCATCTCAATACTTTGTGATATATCCTTTGTTGGCAATGACAGAGGTCAAACGTTTTCTGTAAGTCTTCACAAGGTTGCCCCATTCCTCCATGCAGTTCTCCTCTAGAGCAGTGATGTTTTTGGCTTTTCGCTTGGCAACACGTACTTTCAACTCCCTCCAAAGGTTTTCTATAGGGTTGAGATCTGGAGACTGGCTAGGCCACTCCAGGACCTTGAAATGCTTCTTACGAAGCCACTCCTTCGTTGCCCTGGCGGTGTGCTTTGGATCATTGTCATGTTGAAAGACCCAGCCACGTTTCATCTTCAATGCCCTTGCTGATGGAAGGAGGTTTGCACTCAAAATCTCACGATACATGGCCCCATTCATTCTTTCATGTACCCGGATCAGTCGTCCTGGCCCCTTTGCAGAGAAACAGCCCCAAAGCATGATGTTTCCACCAACATGCTTTACAGTAGGTATGGTGTTTGATGGATGCAACTCAGTATTCTTTTTCCTCCAAACACGACAAGTTGTGTTTCTACCAAACAGTTCCAGTTTGGTTTCATCAGACCATAGGACATTCTCCCAAAACTCCTCTGGATCATCCAAATGCTCTCTAGCAAACTTCAGACGGGCCCGGACATGTACAGGCTTAAGCAGTGGGACACGTCTGGCACTGCAGGATCTGAGTCCATGGTGGCGTAGTGTGTTACTTATGGTAGGCCTTGTTACATTGGTCCCAGCTCTCTGCAGTTCATTCACTAGGTCCCCCCGCGTGGTTCTGGGATTTTTGCTCACCGTTCTTGTGATCATTCTGACCCCACGGGGTGGGATTTTGCGTGGAGCACCAGATCGAGGGAGATTATCAGTGGTCTTGTATGTCTTCCATTTTCTAATTATTGCTCCCACAGTTGATTTCTTCACTCCAAGCTGGTTGGCTATTGCAGATTCAGTCTTCCCAGCCTGGTGCAGGGCTACAATTTTGTTTCTGGTGTCCTTTGACAGCTCTTTGGTCTTCACCATAGTGGAGTTTGGAGTCAGACTGTTTGAGGGTGTGCACAGGTGTCTTTTTATACTGATAACAAGTTTAAACAGGTGCCATTACTACAGGTAATGAGTGGAGGAAAGAGGAGACTCTTAAAGAAGAAGTTACAGGTCTGTGAGAGCCAGAAATCTTGATTGCTTGTTTCTGACCAAATACTTATTTTCCACCATAATATGCAAATAAAATGAAAAAAAAACAGACAATGTGATTTTCTGGATTTTTTTTTCTCAGTTTGTCTCCCATAGTTGAGGTCTACCTATGATGTAAATTACAGACGCCTCTCATCTTTTTAAGTGGTGGAACTTGCACTATTGCTGACTGACTAAATACTTTTTTTCCCCACTGTATATACTATATACATGGGAGATGACATACAGGTATATACTATATACAGGAGGAGATGACATACATGTATATACTATATACAGGGGAGATAGCATACAGGTATATACTATATACAGGAGAAATAACATACACATATACACTATATACAGGAGGAAATTACACACAGGTATACACTATATACAGGAGAAGATGACATACAGGTATATACTGTACTATATACTGGGGAGATTACACACAGTACAGGTATATACAATATACAGGAGTAGATGGCATACAGGTATATACTACATACAGGGGAGATGACATACATGTATATACTATATGCAGGAGGAGATGACATACAGGTATAAACTATATACAGGGGTAGATGACATACAGGTATATACTATATACAGGGGAGATGACATACATGTATATACTATATACTGTACAAGGGAGTTGACATATAGGTGTATACTATATAGAGGTGAGTTGACATAAAGGTATATACTATATACAGAAGGAGATGACATAGTTATATACTGTATACGGGGAGATGACATACCGGTATATACTATATACAGGGGAGATGACACACAGGAATACACTATATACAGGAGGAGATGACACACAGGAATACACTATATACAGGAGGAGATGACACACAGGTATACACTATATACAGGAGGAGATGACACACAGGTATACTGTACTATATACAGGGGAGATGACATACAGGTATATACTATATACAGGAGGAGATGACATACAGGTATATACTATATACAGGAATGATGACATACAGGTATATACTATGTACAGGAGGAGATGACATACAGGTATATACTATATACAGGAGGTGATGACATACAGGTGTACACTACACACAGGAGGAGATAACACACAGGTATATACTATATACAGGGAAGATGACATACAGGTATATACTATATACAGGGGAGATGACATACAGGTATATACTACATACTGGAGGAGATGATACACAAGTATATACTATATACAGGGGAGATGACATACATGTATATACTATATACTGTACAAGGGAGTTGACATATAGGTATTTACTATATAGAGGGGAGTTGACATAAAGGTATATACTATATGCAGAAGGAGATGACATACAGTTATATACTGTATACAGGGGAGATGACATACAGGTATATACTATATACAAGGAAGATGACACGCAGGTATATGCTATATACAGGAGGAGATGACACACAGGAATACACTATATACAGGAGGAGATGACACACAGGTATACACTATATACAGGAGGAGATGACACACAGGTATACTGTACTAATTACAGGGGAGATGACATACAGGTATACTGTACTAATTACAAGGGAGATGACATACAGGTATATACTATATACAGGAGGAGATGACATACAGGTATATACTATATACAGGAGGAGATGACATACAGGTATATACTATATGCAGGAGGAGATGACATACAGGTATATACTATATACAGAATGAGATGATACACAGGTATATACTATATACAGGAGGAGATGACATACAGAGACAATTTATGTGCAATATAATCATTATAATTTGTTATAACTAACCACAGTTAGTTACTATGCCCGGGCAACACCGGGCTCTTCATCTAGTAAATAGATAGATAGATAATAGATAGATAGATAATAGGTAGATTATAACTAGATAATAGATACATAGATAATAGATAGATAATAGATACATAGATAAATAATAGATAGATAATAGATAGATAATACAACTGTCACGACTCCCGGGTATTACTGCTGCGGGGAGAGCTGCACACAGCAGCAAGGGAGCTGGGCAAAGTGCCGGGTAACTAAACAGGTAACAACCAGGACCTGAACCATGTGACAGAGTAGGAGGTGGTCAGGGGCGGAGTCAGAGGTGCAGAGGAGACGATAAACATAGGAGAGTAGTTAAACAAGCTAAGATCAGAACCAGGAGATCATGAGGTACCAAAGGGGTGAGACAGGGGATCGTCAGAAGGGAGGTCAGAAATCCAAAAGAACAAACAAGCAAAGTACTGCACGGAGAGCAAGCAAAACAATTGCAAACCGGGCACACACTCCAGGGTTCAGGCACACAGACTAGACGAAAGTATTGCGGACAGGGAATCCTAGTCTGGAGTGAGTATAAACACTAGAGTTGAGCGACTTTTGGTTTTTTAGGGTCGCGTTTCGTTTCGTGAAACCCGACTTTTCCAAAAGTCGGGTCGAGCAAGATCGTCCGATTATAGGGAAAAGTCGGGGTCGTCCCGAAACACGAAACCCAATGTAAGTCAATGGGGAATAAAAGTCGGCAGTGAGAGGAGGACAGGAAACACACCAACAGTGCCCATTTGAATGCCAAAAGCATCAATTCTTCTTACTTAAGCTTGTCAACCTTAATTAACTTTATAATACAAGTTACGCACTGAAAAATGGGGGTTATTTGGCTAAAGTTGTGGGGGGGGAGGGCTGGCTCCAGGTTTTCATGTGCCCTGGGCGAAAGAGCGCCCCTTTAACACATACCACAACTCATCATGCTCCGATACGGCAGAGAAATAGCGGTATAGTACAATGAAAAATGCTTCACTTTTTACATCTCATGACGAGGCCCATCTATTTCTCCATACAGAATAATTGGTCCCATATAATGTTTGAAACAGTATATGATGAGCTCCACATAATGCTACAGTATATGTTGGTCCCCATGGATGAAGCTCCACTGTCTTATGGGCCCAAATAATGCTCCAAACATAATGGGCCCCATTTCTAATGCTCTAGTGTATAATGGGCCCTGTAAATGCTGCTCCAGTGTCTGATGTCCACCTTTGGAATGTTCCAGTGTATGGTGGGCCCCATCTATCATTCTCCAGGGTATAGTGCTCCCCAAAAATTGCTGTCCCAACATTGAAAACAATCAAATAAGTCTCCTCGCTAGGGAATCCCTGTACTAGTCTGGACTCCTCGTCGTTCCCATCTTCCATCTCACTGCACAGTATTTCAACCTTGCAAGTGCTGTGATCCTGAGCAAGCAGGGGGGGCCCACTCGTTGGCGACGGCACTGGCACAGGGCCCCTGATAGTACGGTGGTGTGTCTGATGGCGGGTGGGCCGAACCTGCACTTTCATCTGCAGCTTCCTCTTTGTCACCGTGTAAGATGGAACTGTATATGGGAAGGGTAACCTGAGTTTCATCAGGGTCAGATTCAGGCCGTGTAGCGTGCGAGGGGAATGTAGTGGTCTGGGTCAATGTACCAGCAGATTCATCGAGCAGTGGCTGGGCATCAGTGCACTTGTGTCGCCCCCAGGAGTATGGTCGCCACAGTGGCATTACCTTCCTCCTAGGGAGTGTGATGTCATGCTTGGGAGCAACGAAGGATCTCTCTAGCAGGTTAACTGATTGGGCGGCGTTATTCCCATGAGTCATGACCCTCCAAACAGCGTTCATGAAGGCAAAGTGTTTGTTTTACGTGGGCAGTATGGTTGCAAAGCTGAATCTTAAAGGAATGTCCAGAAGGGCACCACCAGGAGTGGAGCCTACGGTTTAATTCGACTCCACCTGGGAAACCTCAACCATGCAAGCTACAGAACAGATGCACACATTGCAAGCTTAATTCCGTTAACGAACGAGACTCCGTCATGCCCCGCGGTCCGAGTCTGGCTTACTAGAGGGACACGTGAGGCTCTGGCACATGAGATTGGCCAATAACTGGTGTGTCATGCCCTTACATGTCCGTGGCTGCATGTGCGCTACACTGAAAAGGCCAGCGTTTGTCGCTTACAGGTGCAGATAACCCGCTGAACAACGTTAGTGATGGGGATCTGTGATTACAATTATTACCCGCGAACAATGATTTCCCAGTAAGTGCAGGTCAACCGCAGTTCCGGAATTAGGCCTAACCGTCATTCCTGAAAAAATGAAAAACTTACGTGTGCAAACCACAGGTGCTGTAGCTTGCTTAACAGCTCGCCATCTGTTCTCAGGCCCAGTATGGATTACATGTGATTGCACAAAGGTGAGAAAGGGTACCGTATCCCCGGATAACATGTATGGATAGCGTACACATTCAAAATATATGTCTATACATCAGGAGGCAGGCTCAGACGGTGTCAGGCCCAGTATGGATTGCACGTGATTGCACAAAGGTGAGAAAGGGTTCCGTAACCCCAGATAACATGTATGGATAGCGTACACATTCAAAATATTATTATTATTATTATTATTATTATTTATTGTTCTAGCGCCATTTATTCCATGGCGCTTTACATGTGAGGAGCGGTATACATAAAAACAAGTACAATAATCTTAAACAATACAAGTCATAACTGGTACAGGAGGAGAGAGGACCCTGCCCGCGAGGGCCCACAATCTTTAAGGGATGGGTGATAATACAGTAGGCGAGGGTAGAGCTGGTCGTGCAGCGGTTTGGTCGATCGGTGGTTACTGCAGGTTATAGGCTTGTCGGAAGAGGTGGGTCTTCAGGCTCTTTTTGAAGGTTTCGATGGTAGGTGAGAGTCTGATATGTTGTGGTAGAGAGTTCCAGAGTAGGGGTGATGCGCGAGAGAAATCTTGTATGCGATTGTGGGAAGAGGAGATAAGACGGGAGTAGAGAAGGAGATCTTGTGAGGATCGGAGGTTGCGTGCAGGAAAGTACCGGGAGACGAGGTCACAGATGTATGGAGGAGACAAGTTGTGGATGGCTTTGTATGTCATGGTTAGGGTTTTGAAATGGAGTCTCTGGGCAATTGGGAGCCAGTGAAGGGATTGACAGAGGGGAGAAGCTGGGGAATAGCGGGGGGGACAGGTGGATTAGTCGGGCAGCAGAGTTTAGAATAGATTGGAGGGGTGCGAGAGTGTTTGAGGGGAGGCCACAGAGCATGAGGTTGCAGTAGTCAAGGCGAGAGATGATGAGGGCATGGACTAGGGTTTTTGCAGATTCTTGGGTGAGGAATGAACGGATGCGTGAAATATTTTTGAGTTGAAGTCGGCAGGAAGTGGAAAGGGTTTGGATATGTGGTTTGAAGGAGAGATCAGCGTCAAGGATTACTCCGAGGCAGCGAGCATGTGGGACTGGGGAGAGTGGGCAGTCATTTACTGTAATTGATAGGTTCGTAGGGGGGGGTCACGTGAGATGGGGGAAAGATGATGAATTCTGTTTTGTCCATGTTGAGTTTCAGATATCTAGTGGAGAAGAAGGATGAAATAGTGGACAGACATTGAGGGATTCTGGTTAGTAGGGAGGTGATATCTGGTCCAGAGATGTAGATCTGTGTGTCATCAGCATAAAGATGATACTGAAAGCCATGAGATTCTATGAGCTGTCCCAGGCCAAAGGTGTAAATAGAGAACAGCAGGGGCCCAAGGACTGAACCTTGTGGGACTCCGACAGATAGGGGGCGAGGTGAGGAGGTGGTGTGTGAGTGGGAGACGCTGAATGTCCGGTCTGTTAGGTATGATGAGATCCAGGAGAGGGCCAAGTCTGTGATGCCGAGGGATGAGAGGGTCTGTAATAATAGGGAATGGTCCACTGTGTCAAAGGCAGCCGACAGGTCCAGGAGGAGGAGGACAGAGTAGTGTCGCTTGCTCTTGGCAGTTAAGAGGTCATTGGTGACCTTAGTAAGGGCAGTTTCAGTGGAGTGGTGTGACCGGAAGCCAGATTGTAAGCGGTCGAAGAGGGAGCAAGAAGAGAGATGGGAGGACAGTTCAAGGTAGACGTGTTGTTCCAGTAGCTTGGAGGCGTATGGGAGAAGTGATATAGGGCGATAGCTAGATACAGAGGATGGGTCAAGAGAGGGCTTTTTGAGGATAGGTGTGATGGAGGCATGTTTAAAGCTTGAGGGGAAAACACCAGTTGTTAGTGATAGGTTGAAGAGATGGGTTAGGGTTGGGATGAAGACTGTGGTGACGTTTGGGATGAAGTGGGATGGGATCGGGTCGAGTGCACAGGTGGTGAGATGTGATCTTGAGAGTAGAGTGGAGAGTCGATCTTCTGTAATGGTGGAGAAGTTGGTTTTGAAGGTGGAGGGCTGGGAAGTCGGGAGGAAGGGCTCTGGGGGTTGTTGACCAAAACTGTCCCTGATGTTATCAATTTTCTGCTTGAAAAATGAGGCAAAATATATGTCTATACATCAGGAGGCAGGCTCAGACGGTGTCAGGCCCAGTATGGATTGCACGTGATTGCACAAAGGTGAGAAAGGGTTCCGTATCACCAGATAACATGTATGGATAGCGTACACATTCAAAATATATGTCTATACATCAGGAGGCAGGCTCAGACGGTGTTAGGCACAGTATGGATTGCACGTGATTGCACAAAGGTGAGAAAGGGTTCCGTATCCCCAGATAACATGTATGGATAGCGTACACATTCAAAATATATGTCTATACATCAGGAGGCAGGCTCAGACGGTGTCAGGCCCAGTATGGATTGCACGTGATTGCACAAAGGTGAGAAAGGGTTCCGTATCCCCAGATAACATGTATGGATAGCGTACACATTCAAAATATATGTTTGTACATCAGGAGGCAGGCTCAAACGGTGTCAGGCCCAGTATGGATTTGACGGCCCAGACTACACAGCGGAGGAGCAGGGAGAGGTAAAGATTGCAAATGCTGGGGCCCTGCCCAAGCAAGGGGGGCCCACTCGTGGGCGTCGGTACTGGCACTGGGCCCCTCATAGTACGGCGGTGTGTCTGACGGCGGGTGTGCACCACCACCGTCAGAGACACTTGATTGCACTATGAGGGACCCTGTGCCAGTGCCCGCGCCCAAGAGTCGGCCTACCCACCTGTCCAGGGCAACGGCACTCGCACGGTGTCGTGCGCTAGGTGGTGACCCCGGCCATGGGGGGGAGGCAGCACAGTTAGGGAGTTTTAGAAAGTGGCATATGTTGATGTTGGACATTTAGCTGATGCAAAAGGTGAAATAGGTCAAGTCCCAGGAAGAGGTGGACCAAAGCAAGCCATTTTTCTGTCACCCTATGTGTCATCAGGGGAAGGTGGGACAAAATCCTTGGAAACCCATGCGTGGTTCATTTTAATGAAGGTTAGATCATCCACATTTTGGGTTGACAGACGGGTCCTTTTTTCTGTCAGGATTGATCCAGCTGCACTGAGGCCTCTTTCCGATAGCAGACTTGCAGCTGGGCAAGCGAGCTCCTGTAAGGCATATTGTGCCAATTCAGGCCAGGTGTCCAGTTTAGCGGCCCAATAGTCAAAGGGGAATGACCTGTGTGGGAGAACATCGATATGGGAGGAAAAGTAGTTTGTAACCATAGTTGACAACTGCTGTCTCCTGTCACTTTCTATCGATGCAGTATTACCAGTTGTGTGAGCGGTACTTGAAAAATCAGTCCACAACATTGTCATGAAACCCCTGTCTCCAACGCCACTTCTGCTGTGTGCACCACGAACACCTCTGCCAAGCTGACCCCGGCCCGTACGGCTCGTGTGAGAACCATCACCGCTGCTGTGTGCTGGGAATGCCTCAAGCAACCGATTTACCAGAGTTGCTTGTTTATTAGCCAATATTAGGTCAAGGTTCTCCTGTGGCATGATGTTTTGTAATTTGCCTTTATAGCGTGGATCCAGGATGCTGGCCAACCAGTAGTCGTCATCGTTCATCATTTTGGCAATGCGGGGGTCCCTTTTTAGGATCTGCAAGGCATAATCTGACATGTGGGCCAATGTTCCCGGTGTCAATGATGCACTGCAAGTGCTGGTTGGAGGAGCACTTTCTGGCAAATCCACATCCCTCCAGTCACGCACAAACCCTGTACCAGACCTTGCCACGCCAACATTTTCACTTGCCCCACGAGATGCATCCTCCTCCCCTAAGTAATCATCCCCATCATCCTCCTCCTCCTCCTCCTCTTCTTCCTCCACCTTGTCCAGGAGAGGTCCCTGAGCAGACAATGGCTGAATGTCATCAAGGATTCCCTCCTCCTCTTCCTCCTCATCAACATTGGCTGCAGAAGCCTGCTCCTTAAGGTGCGTCAAAGTTTGCATGAGCAGACGCATAAGTGGGATGCTCATGCTTAGGATGGCGTCGTCTGCACTTACCAGCTGTGTGCATTCCTCAAAACACTGAAGGACTTTACAGAGGTCTTTCAGCTTCGACCACTGCACACCGGTCAACTCCATGTCTGCTCTCAAAGTGCCTGGCCGTGTATCCTCCCACAAATGCATTATGGCCTGCCTCTGCTCGCACAGCCGCTCCACCATGTGCAGGGTGGAGTTCCACCTTGTTGCAATGTCGATAATGAGGCGGTGGTTGGGAAGGTGGAGCAATCGCTGCAGCTTCTGCATACGAACGGAGTGTACAGGCGACCGGCGGATGTGCGCGCACAGTCTTCTCACCTTCTGGAGCAGGGCTGTTAACTCCGGATAATTTTTGAGGAAGCACTGCACCACCAGGTTCAAGGTGTGAGCCAAGCAAGGTATGTGTCTGAGTTTTGAAAGGGCTATGGCTGCCACAAAATTACGGCCGTTATCACTAACTACCTTGCCTGCCTCAAGATGTACACTGCCCAGCCATGACTCAGTTTGTCGCTTCAAGTACTCGGCCAGCACCTTGGCGGTGTGTCTGTCGCCCAAACACATCATCTGCAACACAGCCTGCTGACGCTTTCCACTAGCTGCTCGATAGGGGGACACCTCGTGTGCAACAGTGGCAGCTGCAGATGGAGTGCTCGTACGACTGCGCTCTGTGGACGAGCTTTCGCTTCTGGAGGAGGAGGAGGAGGAGGAGGAGGGTCGAACGCCTACAGCCAACTGTTTACTATACCGTGGGCTAGGCAGCACTGTCCCACCACCGCTGTCCCCTGTGGACCCTGCATCCACCACATTAACCCAGTGCGCAGTGATGGACACGTAACGGCCCTGGCCATGGCGACTGGACCATGCATCAGTTGTGAGGTGCACCTTTCCGCTCACTGACTGCTTGAGTGCATGGACAATGCGGTCTTTCACATGATGGTGGAGGGCTGGGATGGCTTTGCGGGAGAAGAAGTGGCGACTGGGTAGGTCATAGCATGGTACTGCATAGGCCATGAGTTCGCAGAAAGCTGCGCTTTCCACCAACCGAAAGGGCATCATCTCAAACGAGATTAGTTTGGCAATGTGGGCGTTCAAACCCAGTGTACGCGGATGAGAGACTGAGTACTTTCTTGACCTACTCATAGTGTCTGGGAGGGTGAGCTGGACTTGAGAGCTGCATATGGTGGAAGTAGCGGTGGACAGGGCGGACTGAGAGAGGGTTGATGATGGTGATGGAGTTGGTGTTCTTTCTGATGGCCTAGAATCAGTCTTTCGTTGATATAACAGTGGGATTCCCTGACTGCTGTGGCCTTGCAACGACACCTCAACATTTGCTGCTGTGCTAACCTGTGGGCTTACAGTGGGGGAAACAATGTAGCGTTGCTGACTACCTTCGTTGTGATCAGTTGCACATGTGGCACTTGAGGTTTGGTGTTGTGTCCACGCTTGCAAGTGCATGCTGGTTAAATGTCTAAGCATGCAACTGGTATTCAAATTTTTCAGATTTTTCCCTCGGCTAAAGGTCTTTGCGCACTTCTTACAGATAACCTTGGCCTGATCATGAGGATTTTGTTCAAAAAATTGCCACACAGCACTCTTCCTACTTTGGCAGACATTTTGCGGCCTAGCACGCTGTGATGTTTTGACCCTCTGGACAAGCTGTCCAGCAACTCTTTTGATTTTTGGAACCTGTCTTTGGAGTGCTCCGGGCCTGCCGGATAACAGCTGTTGCGATGTCGATGTCTGCTGTGGATGCTCCTCATCTGAGCTATTGGAAGAAGCACCCTCTTCCCCCAATGGATGCCAATCTGGGTCAACAACTGGATCATCCATCACCTCCTCTTCAATGTCATGTGCACCTTCCTCTGTGTCACCGTGTATGGTGGTATAGTGTGCGGGAAGGGGCACCTGAGTCTCATCAGGGTCAGAATCTGGCTCTGTACACTGCGAGGACAATGTAGTGCTCTGAGTGAATGTACCAGCAGAATCATCCATCAGCGGCTGTGCATCAGTGCACTCCATGTCAGATTCATCTTGGCCTGGGTAATTCACCATTTCACTTGATAATCCAGGCATGGTATGTGAAAACAGCTCCATGGAGTAATCAGTAGTATGGCCTGCGTCATCCTTCAATCTTGGTTGGGGTGAAGGACACAAGGAAAGGTGTGGTTCATGAACATGAGCCTCCAATGACGACTCAGTGCTTTTACTTTTTACAACTGAAGAAGAGGAGGCGATAGAGCTGGAGGCTGAGTCAGCAATGTAAGACAAAACTTTTTCCTGATGCTCTGGCTTTAAAAGCGGTTTGCCAACTCCTAGAAAACTAAGCCTTCGAAGCCTTATGGAGCCAGACGATGACGCAGGCTCAACACCTCCTGCATTCGGTCCTATTTTGCTCTTGCCACTACCATCAGATCCACCACCAACACCATCATTACCAGCTGGCAACCCCCGCCCAATTCCACGGCCTCTTCCACCAGCCTTCCTCATTTTTGGTAAAAATGTAGACAAAATCCAACAAACTATATAGTAATGTAAAACAAGGTACAAGCTGTCTATAGGACAGGGGAGATTTTGAATTTCTTCTCACACTAGTGGACACTGGACACTTTTGGATTGTGTGAGGCCCAATGAATATCTGAGCGCTATGTGACAGGCTCGATGGCACTGCTGTGACCAAAGTGACTAGAGGATAAGTGAGATTTTGAATTTCTTCTCACACTAGTGGACACTGGACACTTTTGGATTGTGTGAGGCCCAATGAATATCTGAGCGCTATGTGACAGGCTCGATGGCACAGCTGTGACCAAAGTGACTAGAGGATAAGTGAGATTTTGAATTTCTTCTCACACTAGTGGACACTGGACACTTTTGGATTGTGTGAGGCCCAATGAATATCTGAGCGCTATGTGACAGGCTCGATGGCACTGCTGTGAGCAAAGTGACTAGAGGATAAGTGAGATTTTGAATTTCTTCTCGCACTAGTGGACACTGGACACTTTTGGATTGTGTGAGGCCCAATGAATATCTGAGCGCTATGTGACAGGCTCGATGGCACTGCTGTGACCAAAGTGACTAGAGGATAAGTGAGATTTTGAATTTCTTCTCACACTAGTGGACACTGGACACTTTTGGATTGTGTGAGGCCCAATGAATATCTGAGCGCTATGTGACAGGCTCGATGGCACTGCTGTGACCAAAATGACTAGAGGATAAGTGAGATTTTGAATTTCTTCTCACACTAGTGGACACTGGACACTTTTGGATTGTGTGAGGCCCAATGAATATCTGAGCGCTATGCGACAGGCTCGATGGCACTGCTGTGAGCAAAGTGACTAGAGGATAAGTGAGATTTTGAATTTCTTCTCACACTAGTGGACACTGGACACTTTTGGATTGTGTGAGGCCCAATGAATATCTGAGCGCTATGTGACAGGCTCGATGGCACAGCTGTGACCAAAGTGACTAGAGGTTAAGTGAGATTCTGAATTTCTTCTCACACTAGTGGACACTGGCCACTTTTGGATTGTGTGAGGCCCAATGAATATCTGAGCGCTATGTGACAGGCTCGATGGCACTGCTGTGACCAAAGTGACTAGAGGATAAGTGAGATTTTGAATTTCAGCAGACACTTGTGGACACTGGACACTTTTGGATTGTGTGAGGCCCAATGAATATCTGAGTGCTATGTGACAGGCTCGATGGCACTGCTGTGAGCAAAGTGACTAGAGGTTAAGTGAGATTCTGAATTTCTTCTCACACTAGTGGACACTGGCCACTTTTGGATTGTGTGAGGCCCAATGAATATCTGAGCGCTATGTGACAGGCTCGATGGCACTGCTGTGACCAAAGTGACTAGAGGATAAGTGAGATTTTGAATTTCTTCTCACACTAGTGGACACTGGACACTTTTGGATTGTGTGAGGCCCAATGAATATCTGAGCGCTATGTGACAGGCTCGATGGCACTGCTGTGACCAAAGTGACTAGAGGATAAGTGAGATTTTGAATTTCTTCTCACACTAGTGGACACTGGACACTTTTGGATTGTGTGAGGCCCAATGAATATCTGAGCGCTATGTGACAGGCTCGATGGCATTGCTGTGAGCAAAGTGACTAGAGGATAAGTGAGATTTTGAATTTCTTCTCACACTAGTGGACACTGGACACTTTTGGATTGTGTGAGGCCCAATGAATATCTGAGCGCTATGTGACAGGCTCGATGGCACTGCTGTGACCAAAGTGACTAGAGGATAAGTGAGATTTTGAATTTCTTCTCACACTAGTGGACACTGGACACTTTTGGATTGTGTGAGGCCCAATGAATATCTGAGCGCTATATGACAGGCTCGATGGCACTGCTGTGACCAAAGTGACTAGAGGATAAGTGAGATTTTGAATTTCTTCTCACACTAGTGGACACTGGACACTTTTGGATTGTGTGAGGCCCAATGAATATCTGAACGCTATGTGACAGGCTCGATGGCACTGCTGTGAGCAAAGTGACTAGAGGATAAGTGAGATTTTGAATTTCAGCAGACACTTGTGGACACTGGACACTTTTGGATTGTGTGAGGCCCAATGAATATCTGAGCGCTATGTGACAGGCTCGATGGCACTGCTGTGACCAAAGTGACTAGAGGATAAGTGAGATTTTGAATTTCTTCTCACACTAGTGGACACTGGACACTTTTGGATTGTGTGAGGCCTAATGAATATCTGAGCGCTATGTGACAGGCTCGATGGCACTGCTGTGACCAAAGTGACTAGAGGATAAGTGAGATTTTGAATTTCTTCTCACACTTGTGGACACTGGACACTTTTGGATTGTGTGAGGCCCAATGAATATCTGAGCGCTATGTGACAGGCTCGATGGCACTGCTGTGACCAAAGTGACTAGAGGATAAGTGAGATTTTGAATTTCTTCTCACACTAGTGGACACTGGACACTTTTGGATTGTGTGAGGCCCAATGAATATCTGAGCACTATGTGACAGGCTCGATGGCACTGCTGTGACCAAAGTGACTAGAGGATAAGTGAGATTTTGAATTTCTTCTCACACTTGTGGACACTGGACACTTTTGGATTGTGTGAGGCCCAATGAATATCTGAGCGCTATGTGACAGGCTCGATGGCACTGATGTGACCAAAGTGACTAGAGGATAAGTGAGATTTTGAATTTCTTCTCACACTAGTGGACACAGGACACTTTTGGATTGTGTGAGGCCCAATGAATATCTGAGCGCTATGTGACAGGCTCGATGGCACTGCTGTGAGCAAAGTGACTAGAGGATAAGTGAGATTTTGAATTTCTTCTCACACTAGTGGACACTGGACACTTTTGGTTTGTGTGAGGCCCAATGAATATCTGAGCGCTATGTGACAGGCTCGATGGCACAGCTGTGACCAAAGTGACTAGAGGATAAGTGAGATTTTGAATTTCAGCAGACACTTGTGGACACTGGACACTTTTGGATTGTGTGAGGCCCAATGAATGTCTGAGCACTATGTGACAGGCTCGATGGCACTGCTGTGACCAAAGTGAGTAGAGGATAAGTGAGATTTTGAATTTCTTCTCACACTAGTGGACACTGGACACTTTTGGATTGTGTGAGGCCCAATGAATATCTGAGCGCTATGTGACAGGCTCGATGGCACTGCTGTGAGCAAAGTGACTAGAGGATAAGTGAGATTTTGAATTTCTTCTCACACTAGTGGACACTGGACACTTTTGGATTGTGTGAGGCCCAATGAATATCTGAGCGCTATGTGACAGGCTCGATGGCACAGCTGTGAGCAAAGTGACTAGAGGATAAGGGAGATTTTGAATTTCTGCAGACACTTGTGGACACTGGACACTTTTGGATTGTGTGAGGCCCACTGATATCTGAGCGCTATGTCACAGGCTCGATGGCACAGCTGTGACAAAAGTGACTAGAGGATAAGGGAGATTGGATTGCTTTTAAAAAAGCAGTTTGCAGAGCAGTGGGTAAACAGCAATGCCAACCTGTCAGGAAGCCTTAAAAGCAGCCCAACAACCAACACCACTGATACACCACAATATAGCCTCCCCTTGCACTGCACACACAGTGACTGGTGTGTTGTGCAGGCCAAATCGCTAGCAGCAGAAGCAGTTTTTTGTCTTCTTCCCTGCCTAACGCTCTCCCTACAGAATCAGCAGCAACCTCTCCCTATACTGAGATCGGCAGAAGTAAGATGGCGGTCGGCGTGCACGCCCTTTTATACCCCCTGTGACGCCCACCAAAGCAAGCCAATCACTTGCATGCCCTTCTGAAAGATGGTGGTGACCCGTGCCTATGTCATCACGTTGCCCACAGTGTCCGTGGATCCTGATTGGCTGAAAAAGAGCGCAAAACAAACTTTTGAAACGCGACTTTGGCGCGTAAGTCGCCGACCTCGTGGCCGACCTCATCCTAGGGTCGGGTTTCGTTTCATGAAACCCGACTTTGCCAAAAGTCGGCGACTTTTGAAATTTTTCGACCCGTTTCGCTCAACTCTAATAAATACCCCTCCCAAATCCAAAGGGAGGCCAGGAAAATTAACTCTGAGAGAACAGGACATTAACCATGTCCAAACCATGACTGTACCCCCCTCTTAATGGGGGGCCACTGGATCCCCAGGCTTCTCAGGCTATCTGGCATGAAAAGCCTGCACAAGTCGATCAGCATGCACAGAACTGGCCAGAATCCATGACCGATCCTCAAAGGAATATCCCTTCCAGTGGATTAGGTACTGAAGCCTCCGGCGCACCCACTGTGAATCAATGATGTGCCCTACCTCATACTCCAGCTGCCCCTCTACCAACACTGGCGGAAAATTGGATGAGGAATCTTCACTAACCTTCCACACAGGTTTTATTAGAGACCTGTGGAAGACATTAGAGATTTTGAAGGCGATGGGCAACTGTAATCTGTAGGCCACTGGGTTGATCATCTCTACAATCTTGTATGGACCTATAAACCTGAGGCCCAACTTCATAGAAGGTATCTTAAGGTTGATGTTACGGGTAGACAACCACACCTTCTCCCTCACAGCCAACGCAGGAGCTGACCCCCTCCTCCTGTCCGCAAAATGTTTGTACTTCTTCTGGGCTTTGGAGATGCTCCCCTGGACCTCCCTCCAAAGGGATCTTAACTGTTGCACCTTACCCTCGGCACCAGGGCTACCAGAATCCATGCGGGAAAATTCTCCAAACTGCGGAACAAATGCATAATTGACCTGGAAGGGAGATTTACCAGTAGACTGATTAATACGGCAGTTGAACGCAAATTCTGACATGGGCAATACCTCACACCAGTCCTCCTGTCCGGAAGAAGCCAGGCATTTCAGAATTTGTTCCAATGACTGGTTGGTGCGTTCAGTCTGTCCGTTAGATTCCGGGTGGTAAGCAGAGGAGAATGATAACGTGATCCCCAACTTCTTACTAAAAGCCCTCCAAAACCTGACCACAAATTGCACACCCCTGTCAGACACCACATTAACAGGTACTCCATGCAACTGAACTATATGCTGTATAAACAAGCGAGCCAAGGTTTCAGCAGAAGGTAACGCAGGTAGCGGCACAAAGTGGGCTTGCTTAGAAAGCCTATCAACAACTACCCACACTACTGAGTTGCCCTTGGAAGGGGGAAGATTAGTGATAAAGTCCATGGACAGGTGTGTCCATGGTCTATCTGGAATTGGCAAAGGCACCAATTCCCCGGCTGGCCGAACCTGAGAGCTTTTAGAGCGCACACCTCACAAGTATTTACAAACCTTTGGATATCATTACCCATGGATGGCCACCAAAAACCCCTAGCCACTGCCCACCCGGGTAGCTGCAATACCAGGGTGTGCACTTAACACAGAATCATGAAATTCTTGCAGGAGTGTGAGACGGAAATGTTCGGGTACAAACAATTTAACTGGGGGTTTATTCCTGGGAGCTTGTGCTTGTGCTTCCAGAAAACTCTCTCTGTTACTCAGTTGAGACTTCTGCCACAACCACTCCCAGTTGAAGAATGGAGGAAGGTTCTGGAGGGGACACAGAAGCACGGTGGCTCAGTGGATAGCGTGGGTTTCCGTGGGTTTGCGTGGGTTTCCTTGTACTCCGGTTTCCTCCCACATTCCAAAGACATACTGATAGGGAATTTAGATTGTGAGCCCCATCGGGGACAGTGATGATAATGTGTGCAAATTGTAAAGCGCTGCGGAATATGTTAGCGCTATATAAAAATAAAGATTATTATTATAAAACTTCCGGATAAGGCATCCGGCTTTACATTTTTAGACCCTGGTCGAAACGTAATGGTAAAATGAAACCGAGAGAAAAACAAGTGCCCACTGAGCCTGTCTGTGGGTTAATCTCTTAGCGGACTCGATATAGGCCAGGTTTTTATGATCAGTGATGACCGTAATGGGATGAACAGCCCCCTCCAGAAAATGACTCCATTCTTCAAAGGCCAATTTAACCGTCAACAATTCCCTGTTGCCGACATCATAATTTCTCTTGGCCGAAGAGAATTTTTTTGAGAAAAAGGCAAAGGGTTTAAGGTTAGTAAGGGTGGACAGCCTCCACGATAAAAGGTCTTGACGGATCGGGTTGTATCCACACGGGTGCTGAAGTAAAACATTTCTTCAGTGTCTGGAAGGAATTTTTTTGCGACCACAGACCAATTTTTTACATCCGCCCCTTTGAGAGTGAGGTCCGTCAAGGGTTTCACCACCTGCGAAAACCCTTTCATGAACTTCCTATAGTAGTTAGCGAAGCCCAGGAATCGTTGCAACCCCTTCAGGTCATGAGGTTGCACCCAATCTGAAATGGCCTGAACCTTCCCCGAATCCATGCGGAATCCCTCCCCTGATACAATTAAACCCAGAAAAGACAGTTCTTGCATAAAGAATAAACACTTCTCCAGCTTAGCGTACAAATGGTTCTCCCTGAGTCTCACAAGAACCGTACGTAGATGATGCAAGTGTGACTGACTGTCCTCTGAGTATATCAAGATGTCATCCAGGTAAATGACCACATAGTGCCCAATCAGGTCAGAAAAAAACAACATTAATGAAATTCTGGAAAACAGCAGGGGCGTTAGTGAGGCCGAAGGGCATAACCAAATTTTCAAATAACCCCTCGGTCGTCAGAAACGCTGTTTTACATTCACCTCCCTCCTGGATCCTTATAAGGTTATAAGCCCCTCATAAGTCAAGCTTGGCCCCCGTGAGTTGATTACATAAATCGGGAATCAGAGGGAGAGGGTACGTGTTTTTCCCAGTAATCTTATTCAGTTCCTCAAAGTCGAGGTACGGTCGCAAATCACCATCTTTTTTCTTCACAAGAAAAACCCTGCTGCCACGAGTGAGACAGAGGGCCGAATATGCCCCTTGCAGAGGCTCTCTGTGATGTATTCTTTCATGGCTTGGTTCTCAGGTCCAGACAAATTGTACAGAAGAGCCGTGGGTAATTTGGCTCCTGGGACTAAATCAATAGCACAATCACAAGGTCGATGTGGTGGAAGCCTCAGCCCCGCTTTCGGAAAACACATCTTCGAAGTCCTTCAGGTACTCTGGAATACCCTTCAGACCGACAGATGACACAGATACAGATTTTATCAGGTTAACAAAAAGTCCCAGGTTATAACACGGACCGTTATCCTTACATCCCCTTTGAGTGATCTCCCCCGCCACCCAATCAATGACAGGATTGTGGTGTTGCAGCCAGGGCATCCCCAATACCAGTCCGGCAGGCAGATTATTCATAACGAAACAACTTAATTTTTCCATGTGCGTGGAACCCACTTTCAGAGAAAAGACATCAGTCCTGAAACAAATTCCATCCCGGGTAAGAGGGGATGAATCAACAGTCACAATTTCAAAAGGGTCTTTCAGTCTGACTGTCCCTATCTTATTATGAATCACAACTTGGGCATCAATCAAATTAATGGGAGAACCACAGTCAACAAAGGCGGTGGTCACCACAGGACCGCCAGCAAATTCCAATTCCACTTGAAGCACAATTTTTGCAAGCGAGAAAAAATGTACCTGGGAATCTGGACAACCTCCTCAATAGTTTCCCAGACTCAGTCGTTTCTCTGACGGTTTCACTGAAGAAGGGCAGGAGGGGCAGTTCCTTTTCCGTTGTAAAGAGGCTCCACAGTAAAAGCATAGAAGGTTGTCTCTACAGTGCCTTCTCTCTTTCTCCTTGACCGAGACTGACCCAATCTCCATGGGCTCAGATACAGGTGCAGTGTCACACAATTTGGAGTACAAGGGAGTCTCTTGTTGCATCACTCCTCTAGCACAGCGTCTCCGATCCATCCGGACTGCCTGCGTCATGGCGTCCCTCCAGGGTATCAGGAGGGGGATGAAGTGCCAGAGCGTCCTTTAGGCGGTCAGAGAGGCCCTTGCGAAACAACCCCCTCAGGGCGTTGTCGTTCCATGATACTTCAGCTGCCCATCGTCTAAATTCTGAGCAGAACCATTCAGCGGAGTGCCTCCCCTCTGTCACACTCATCACCATATCCTCTGCCAGACGCACTCTATCAGGCTCATCATAAATGTGCCCCAGAGCCTCAAAGAACAGGTTCACAGACATACATTCTGAAGCAGAGGAAGAGAGAGAGAAAGCCCATGCCTTTGGGGCCCCCCTTAATAAGGACATTACGATCCCCACCCTCTGCCTTTCATTTGCAGAGGTCCGGGGACTCAATTTGAAAAACAGCTTGCATCCCTCCTTGAAGACTCTAAACAATTTTTTATCTCTGGAAAAATTGTCGGGTAACTTTATTGGTGGCTCGGGGTCCGCTAGGGATACATCAGTGGGGCCCCCCTCCCGGAACCCCAACGGAGCAGACCTCTGTAAAGCACCTGCCACTAGAGATGAGCGACTTTGCCTTTTTTAGGGTCGAGTCGGGTTTCATGAAACCCGACTTTCTCAAAAGTCGAGTCGAACGAAATCGGGCGACTATCGTGAAAAGTCGAAGGTCCGACTGAAACACGAAACCCAATGCAAGTCAATGGGGAAGCAAAGTCAGCAGGGAGCGGAGGACAGTAAACACACCTACATGCCGGACCGCTTTTTTAAAGTGCGAGAAAACTCTCTCTCTCCCCGGACGCTGCGCATGTCATCGCATTGCCCACAGTGTACGTCCTTGCTCAGTGGCTGAAACCCGACTTTAGCGAAAGTCGGCAACTTTTCAATTTGACCAACCCGTTTCGCTCAACTCTACCTGCCACATCTCTGCACCTGTTGGTGTGAGTGGACCAGGGCTTGCTGCTCCAGGGACAACTTCTGCATAAGCTGGGAGAGGTCATTATCCTGCATCGTGAGAGCCTGTACTGGATCCATATCATACTAACACCCCAAAACCAGGGAAAGACTGTACAGTCAGCTATAATGTCACTACTCCCGGGTATTACTGCTGCGGGGAGAGCTGCACACAGCAGCAAGGGAGCTGAGCAAAGCGTCGGTAACTAACCAGGTAACAAACAGGACCTGAACCATGTGACAGAGTATGAGGTGGTCGGGAGCGGAGCCAGACGCCGGGGTGCAGAGGAGACGATGTACACAGGAGAGTAGTCAAACAAGCTAAGATCAGAACCAGCAGATCACGAGGTACCAAAGGGGTGAGACAGGGGATCGTCAGAAGGGAAGCCAGAGGTCAGAAATCCAAAAGAAGAAACAAAGCAGAGTACCGCATGGAGAGCAAGCAAAACAATTGCAAACCAGGCACACACTCCAGGGGTCAGGCACACAGACTAGATGAAAGTATAGCTGACAGGGAATCCTAGTCTGGAGTGAGTATAAATACCTCTCCCAGATCCAAAGGGAGGCCAGCAAAAGTTAACCCTGAGAGAACAGATATTTAACCATGTCCAAACCATGACAACAACAATATAAAAACAATTTCTAACTAAAGAAGGAAAAACATTAAACCTTCTATATCAATTTCCCTCTTTTGTAAGTGGTGTAACCTTTTGCCACAGGGTCAGTTGATGTCCACAAGGGAGCTACTGTCTCATGGGTCTACTACCCATAAGGGGCTTTCTACCTGCTTCACCCATCCACCCTCAGTGTGGACACTCACTTTCCCCATCAGCAATGGCCACCTGGGGTCTATGATACACTACAGAAGGCTCAGCCTTAGATTCTTTTTTACACATACATTATTCAGTAGCTTAGGTAACACATATATCAGCGCTTTTACGGCTATATAGAGCAATAAACAAAACTATAAAATCTGCATGCAAGCCTGTACAACACCAGAAAGCCATCCTGCTAGGCCACAAAACCAGTTGGCTGGATTTAAAAAGGAGAATGTGTTACCCCACCAGGAGTCTCTGCTAGCACTGTGTTGCTTTAGCCATTGGTCTCTGAAATCACCTATTTTGTCTATACTGGCCCTGATCTGGAGATTGCCAGTGGGGTCAATATAATTGCAACAGGTGGGACCAATTATTTGACACATCCCTCCTTCTTTTGCTGAAAGGTAATCTAGTACTATAGTATGTTGGTTAGTAACTATGATCAATTGTTTCTGTATTGTATTAGTTTCATTAAGAACTTCAAGAACCTGGAAAATCTGATCGGCCAGGTAGTCAGAAGCTTCCACTAAATTATCCCACATTTGTGTAATGAAGGGGTATAGTAGCATACTACTTAATATTTTATTTGTTAGTAATCATGTCTGCCATTGTTAAGTCTTTGTGCACCACAGTCCCGGCTGCCCCAGTGTCAATCAAAAATTTTGAGTCTTTACCTCTTGGCATTGTTTTTTATAGTCGTCGTCAAAGTAGGAGCAAGTCCTGAGGGGACAAGAACGGGGTGCACATTTGTCACAGGGTTGCCAGTTTCCTAGTCTGAAATCAAAGGAAATGTCAAATCAGTCTGCTTAGTGTCCTTTGTCACATCTGTAGGAGTCTTAATTATGCGTCCTAGTACCTGCCTTCGCAGTCACCAAACTCTCTAGGTCTGCCCAGGTGCACTTATATGTCCATTGTATAGATAGATAGATAGATAGATAGATAGATAATATATAGATAATATATAACTAGCTAGATGATAGATAGATAGATAATAGATAATAGATAGATAATATATAGATAGATAATAGATAGATAGATGATATATAGATAATAGATAGGTAATAGATAGATAATAGATAGACAGATAATAGGTAGAAACATAGATAGATAATAGGTAGATGATAGATAATAGATAGATGGATAGATAATAGATATATGATAAATAATAGATAGATAATTGAAAGATTGATGATATATAGATAGATAATAGATAGATAGATAATAGGTAGATGATAGATAGATAATAGATCGATGGATGATAGATGATAGGTAATAGATAGATAAGAGATATATAATAGATAGATAGATAATAGGTAGATGATAAATAGATAAAATATAGATGAGTAGATAATAGATATATGATAGATAAGATGGATAGATAATAGATAGATAATAGAAAGATAGATAGATGATATATAGATAGATGATAGATAGATGATAGATAGATAGATAGATAAATAGATAGATAGATAATAGATAGATAGATAATAGATAGATGATAGATAGATAGATAATAGATAGATGATATATAGATAGATAATAGATAGATAATAGATAGATGATATATAGATAGATAATAGATAGATGATAGATAGATAGATAATAGATAGATGATATATAGATAGATAATAGATAGATGATTGATAGATAGATACTAGATTTTCATCAGTGATAACACCAATCTCCGTCCAGTAGTAGCAGAGCCCTATAGCCGAGTCTTGTGTCCTTTGTGTATCAGGTTCTTCTTTGGTGAAGACTTTGATGCTCGGGATCACTATGGCCGCAGTCTGCAGCGAGGTTTGAGGTGAACAAGTTCATGTGGTGAGTGTGATGTGTCGCCGGCTGCTGTAATGCGGGCAGAGCCCTGTAGGAGGCAGATCTATGATATAACCATCATCTAATGATGACGTATATTTGTAGCTGCTCATCTATGGAGACACCGCTGCCTCTGGAGCCTCAGACATCCGGCGCTGTTTCAGGTATTCTCACTGTAATATTTGCAGCGTTACATGTGGATTTTGCTGCAGATTTTCTCATTTCCATTTCTGACTCCGCACTGAATCTGCACAGAGAATTCACATGCTGGAGATGAAAAACAAATCCTCATGGCAGATTAATGTGTGAGAAGAAAATATCCACAAAGTGCAGCAGAGAATGGCTGACGTCTCGCCTACTTAATTGGCAGCAAATTTTGGGTTTAATCCAAATGTATAGAAGGAAAACCTAGATAACATACTTATTATACTTATATTACCTTCAGGCTGACAATTGGTGATGGCAAAACAAAATGTGTGACCAGCAGTTTCCAAATGATGGCTTGCTGTGGCTTTGACAGTCAGGGCATCCTGGGAGTTGTAGTTTTTTCAAAAGCAGGCCAGTCGCTGGTTGGAGACCACTGGATGACAATCAGATTGAGACTTCTCGATGTTGTATGATCTTCTCACATTAATAGGAGTTTCCTCTGTTGCCGTATCTGCGCTACTCCAAAAACATTTCCGAATGATTCCGCTCCATTAGAATGCGCCCTCGGCCCTTAGTGCGTCTGTCAACTTGAGCTCTGGCTACACAGGGTCAATCTGTTTCCTCATTCTAAGGAAGAAATACATAATGTCCGGATCGGTTATCAGTAACCACCTTATGTAAACTAAGACTTTTTATTCCCAAATGTGCTGTATGCAAATCAGTTACTAATAGTCAAGGGGGCGGAGCCACCCAGATGAATAACCATAGGGCCTGATTCATCAAGACTGGTGTTGTTCACACCGGTCCTGATGAGCGAGGCGTGCTGAGTCAGATGTTTTTGATTCATGACATGTCGGACAAGTGGCGTACACCTCTGCATCTTACTCGCGGCAAATCCTACTCTAGCTGCTACTGGAGTAAGATTTGTGGCTCAGGGAATGGCAATACTACTCATTAATTTAAAGTTCTGCTCCAGCTCCAACAAAATGGGCACAAGGAGGAAATTACAGTGGTGTGAAAAAGTGTTTGCCCCCTTCCTGATTTCCTATTCTTTTGAATGTTGATCACACTTAAAGACTATTATATCAAAATCACCACAGGAGGACACACCTCATCCCTCCCTCACAAAACTGCAATGCTGTTTTGCACCTGCATCATCTCTTGTTGACTACTGCCACACATGTTCTAAATCAAGACTTCACTTTGTTAGGCCCTGCCTGACAAGGTGAAGTAGGCCAAAAGTTCCTCAAAAGCTAGACATCATGAGAAGATATTCTGGAACAAATGAGACACAAAGTAATTGACATCCATCAGCCTGGAAAAGGTCATAAAGTCATGTATAAAGCTTTGGACTCCAGCGAACCACAGTGAGAGTCATTATCCATAAATGGTGAAAATGTGGAACAGTGGTGAAACTTCCCAGGAGTGGCTGCCCAACCAAAATTACTTCAAAAGCGCAGCAACAACTCATCCAAGAGGACACAAAAGACCCCACAACAATATCCAAAGAACTGCAGGCCTCACTTGCCTCAGTTAAGGTCAGTGTTCATGACTACAACATAAGAAAGAGACTGGGCAAAAATGGCCTGTATGGCAGAATTCCAAGATGAAAACCACTGCTGAGCAATAAGAATATAAAGACTCGTCTCAGTTTTTCCTGAAAACATGTTAATGATTCCCAAGACTTTTGGTAGAATACTGTGTGGACTGACAAGACAAAAGTTGAACTTTTTGGGAGGCGTATGTTTGATCACATCTGGCGTAGAAGTAACACAGCATTTCAGAAAAGGAACATCATACCAACAGTAAAATATGGTGGTTGTAGAGTGATGCTCTGGGGCAGTTTTGCTGCATCATAATCTGGAAGATTTTCTGTGGTAAATGGAACCATGAACTCTGCTGTCTACCAAAAAATCCTGAAGGAGAATGTCTGACCATCTGTTTGTGACCTCAGGCTGACACGCACTTGGGTTATGCAGCAGGACAATGATCCAAAACACACCAGCAAGTCCACCTCTGTATGGCTTAAAGGGAACTAGGTTAAACTAGTGGGAAAGAGGGAGAAGTGACCTAACAGAGAGAAGTCATACACTTGAATACCTAATCAGAGCACCACATGAAGACCCCACCACAGGCCACCCCGGACCACGAGAATCTCATTAACTCAAAACTGAAAATAAAGATTAAGCAACAACCACAAGACAGATTTCATCACCAGGTATCATTGTAATCAGAATAACGTCACCGACCTGACATTGTAGGTGACTGTGCACAATCCTGCTGACAGGTTCCCTTTAAGAAAAATAAAATAGAGACTTTGGAGTGGCCTAGTCCAAAGTCCTGACCTTAATCCGATTGAGATGCTGTGGCATGACGTTAAAAAGGCAGTTTATGCTTGGAAACCCTCCATTGTGCTTGAGTTACAACAATTCTGCAAAGATGAGTGGGCCAAAATTCCTCCAGAGTGTAGCAAAAGACTCATTGCCAGCTGTCGCAAATGCTTGATTGCAGCTGCTAAGGTTGACCCAACCAGTTATTAGGTTTAGGGGGCAAATACTTTTTAACATATGGCCCTGTAGCTTTGGATAACTGCATTTTGTGTGTACTTGCATTGTCTTTGTCTAATATTTATATTTATTTGTTGATCTGAAACATTTAAGTGTGACAAACATGCAAAAAATAGGAAATCAGGAGGGGCAAATACTTTTTCACACAACTGTATATACATATATATACTGTATATATTTATAAATAGGGAGGCACAAAAGGGACACCTATTAATATATTATGACAGAGAGGTGCTATATTCACCAAAGGGACATAAATATATGAAGGCACATGGGGGCACTACTAATATATGGAGGCACATAGGGGGCACTTCTAATATATAGAGGCACATAAGGGGCACTACTTGTTCCGGCCTGTGGAACGCACCAAATAATAAAGATGGAATAAGGTGCGTTCGCAGCCCGGAGTCCACCGTGCAGGGATGACAAACTGCTGCTCGGTAATGGCGGACACAATATGGAGTAGTAGTAACTAACACTGGCGGGTATCCACTGGCCCGGTGTGAAAGGAAGTGGGCTCTGTTACCTCACAGAGCCGCACTACCACTCAACGTAAATGCCGGAGCCTGTTAACCTCACAGGACTCGGCAAGGTGAATACTAGCCAAGAGACACCTCTATCTCCCTGAACCCTAATACATACACAACCGAGGGTAGGGGTTTCATAATGAGTCAGTCACCAGTCTCATACATCTGTCATCACAGACACAACTAGCCATCAGAGTCTATACTAGCGCATGGCCATGCGGCCATGCGACTCTTTTATAGCAGCGTCCTTCCGAGACCTTCCTGATGGTCCAATCCGAGCTGTAGAAGGACCTGAGCATGTGATCTCCGATCTCCAATGAGAGATCGTCCCACAAGCATGCTCAGTGGACCGAAAGGAGGACTTAGTACCTGGAGTAGCTCACTGCTGACCAGCATGCATTGCTATAGCTGGACCAGAGGTGGCAGCAGCAAGCAAACCTACAGAGCTGGTCTGAGCAGAGCGCCTGGATCGACGAGTCTGCTGAGCAGCCTCCTCTGCAGCCGGAGAGGAATGGAAGATTGCCGAATGCAAGGCTCGGGATTCCTGCTGTGCAGCGACAGCAACCCAATGCCTAACATTACCCCCCTCCTAGGGCCCCCTCCCCTCTGAGCCTCGCTACACTCAAATGCCGCAATGAGAAGCGGAGCGTGGATATTCTCCACTGTCTCACATGTCTGAGCCTCTGGACCATGACCCTTCCAGTCCACCAAATAAAACTTTTTACCATGCACCACCCTGCATCCCACGATGGCATTGACCTCAAACTCATCTGAAGAAAGGTCTGATGTCCCAGCAGATGACTCGGAGAACCGGGACATGTGAACAGGCTTAAGGAGGGACACGAGGAAGGTTTCAGCGATACCCAAGTGTGGTGGAAGGGCCAGACGGTAGACCACAGGGTTGATCTGCTCAAGGACCTTGAAGGGGCCAATGTAGCGAGGTGCGAACTTAGCGGACTCAACCCGAAGCCTGATGTTTCGGGTGGAGAGCCACACTAAGTCACCAGGGGCAAAGGTAGGAGCAGGGCGCCGGTGTGAGTCAGCAGAGATCCTCATACCCTCCTTGGAGGCCCGGATAGCATCCTGAGTGCGATCCCAAATGTCACATGCCTCCACCGCCCAGTCTGCCACCCTAAAGTTGGTGGATGACACGGGCATGGGCACAGAGACACACGGATGCTGGCCGTAATTTAGGAGGAATGGGGTCTGACCGGTAGAGTCAGCCACAGCGTTGTTCAAAGTGAACTCTGCCCACGGCAGCAAGGATGCCCAGTCATCCTGCCTGGCCGAGACAAAATGTCGTACATATGTGACCAGGGTCTGGTTGTCTCTCTCTACCAACCCGTTCGTCTCGGGATGATAGGCCGAGGAGAGATTTAGCTCAATGCTGGGCAGAGTACAGAGCTCTCTCCAGAACCGAGACGCAAACTGAGGACCCCGGTCGCTGACAATCTTATCCGGCATGCCGTACAGCCGGAAAACGTGCTTAATAAACAACGCTGCCAGGCCCCGTGCAGAAGGTAACCAGGAGAGAGGTACCAGGTGCACCATCTTGGAGAAGTGGTCGGCGACAACCCAAATGACCATGCTGCCACTGGACTTGGGCAGTCCCACCACAAAGTCCATACCGACCATCTCCCAGGGCCTGTCCGCTGCCGGCAGAGGGTAAAGTAGCCCAGCGGGCCGCTGCCGAGAGGACATATTCTGGGCGCAAGAGACACATTCCTGAATATAGTCCCTGACATTACGGGCCATATGCGGCCACCAGTACGGCATCGCCAGAAGCTCAGAGGTCCGTTTTGTCCCGAAATGTCCACCCACCCTGGACGAATGTGCCCAAGAGAGGACCTCCGGTCGCAGACAGGCAGGGACAAATGTCTTGCCTGGAGGTACTGACTCAAGCGCGACCGGAGCCACGGTCCTCAGGCTCTCGGACGGGATGATCAGCCGAGGCCCCTCCTCCTCCGATGACACCACGGAGCGGGAGAGAGCATCGGCCCTGACGTTCTTCTCACCAGATAGGAAATGGAGGGTGAAACGGAACCGGGAGAAGAACAAGGACCACTTGGCCTGGTGAGAATTTAGCCGCTGGGTCGTCTGCAAATACACCAGGTTCTTGTGGTCAGTGAACACCTGGAAAGGGTGGCGAGCCCCCTCCAGGAGGTGTCTCCACTCCGAGAAGGCCAACTTCATCGCTAGCAACTACCTGTCCCCGATGGTATAATTCCTCTCCGCCGGTGTGAAGGTCTTGGAGAAGAAGAAGCATGGGTGCTTCCGATCTTGCGAGTCCTTCTGGAACAGGACCACTCCAGCACCGACAGAAGATGCATCCACCTCCAGAATGAAGGGTTTATCTACATCGGGGCAATGTAGAATGGGAGCGCTAGCGAAATGGGTCTTAATGGAGGAGAAGGCCTTGGAGACTGGTTCTGACCACAACTTGGGACTTGCACCTGTGACGTCTGCCTGCGGTCTGGACTGCAGCCAGACAGCACCCCGAGAAACACTGATACCCTTTACCCCTATACAGGGATCTGGATTTATAGCAGAGCCCAGGAGGCACTGTCTGAATAGAAGCAATGACCAGAGCAGGACGGTCGCCAGAAAGGTGTTCCAATACAGGACACAGAGGCAATGATTTCCGAGACTAAACCAGTCAGGCAGCAACGGTACAAAAACAGTAGACAGTAGCAGAGTCAGATTCCAGGCCGAAGCCAGAGTCATAAACCAGGAGAGTCGCAGAGGTACAGAATCATTAGGCAAAAGCAGAGTCAGAATCCAGGCCGAAGTCAGAGTCATAAACCAGGAGAGTCGCAGAGGTACAGAATCGTTAGGCAGAAGCAGAGTCAGAATCCAGGCCAAAGTCAGAGTCATAAACCAGGAGAGTCGCAGAGGTACACAATCGTTAGGCAGAAGCAGAGTCAGAAGTCCAGGCAAAAGTCAGAGTCAGTCAACAGCAATTCACACAGTAACACGCAGGGGAACCAAGAATATATCCGGCGGCTTGCAAGCCCAGTCCAAAGGTATTTGAGGGATCAGGTCATCCCTCACAGGCTCCCGGGCTGATGATGTCATCAGGACCGCCCCCAGGACCAGACCTGATGACGATGCACCAACCCCTTCATGACTGACAGAGGAGCGGAGTCTGTGTCCACTAGACGCCTGCGCAGAAGCCCTTTCACTGTTGCCGCCATTACTCGGGCGCGAGCCACGGCGCCTCACAGTGGCTGAGGGCGGAACAGCAGGCCCTGAATTCGACGATGACATGTCAGTCCGGCGCCTCCTGGTAGCCGAGGCCTGGACAGCAGGCCCCGAGCCCGAGGGCGGCGTGACAGTCCGTCGCCTCCTAGTGGCTGAGGGCGGAACAGCAGGCCCCGAGTCTGACGGTGACGTGACAGTACCCCCCTCTCCAGGAGGGGCCTCCGGACCCTCAAAACCCGGTTTGTCAGGGTGAAGAAGATGAAATCTCCTAATTAATGCCTTGGCATGGACGTTCCCCGCAGGAACCCAGGACCTTTCTTCTGGGCCGTAGCCCTTCCAGTGTACCAGATACTGTACTGAGCCCCTCACAAGGCGGGAGTCAAGGATACCCTGGACTTCATACTCCAGAGCTCCCCAGACCGAAACAGGAGGAGGAGGGGACTGAACAGGGTGAATGGGAGAACGATAAGGTTTGAGGAGAGACCTGTGGAATACGTTAGGCAATTTGAATGACTGTGGAAGTTTTAAGCGGAAGGCTACTGGGTTAACCACCTCGATAATTTCGTATGGGCCGATGAACCTGGGACCTAGTTTGGCGGACGGTACCTTAAGCTTGATATTTTTTGTAGAGAGCCAAACCTTGTCGCCAACTCCCAGGTGCGGCCCCTTAGATCGTCGTCTATTTGCAGCCGAAGCCTGTCTAACCTGAGCCCCTTTCAAATTTGAATTAACCTCAGACCAAATCGTTTTTAGCCGATGTATATTTTGCTCCACCCCAGGGAGCTCCGACATCCTGGCCGAAAACGACCCAAAGCGCGGATGTAGTCCAAGGTTACAAAAGAAAGGGGTAGTTTTAATGGAGTCTTGATATCGATTATTGAGGGCGAACTCAGCCAATGGCAGATGTTCCACCCAATCGGTCTGATGTCCTGACACATAACAGCGGAGGTATTGTTCCAGAGCTTGGTTAGTACGCTCAGTTTGACCATTAGTTTCGGGATGGTATGCCGAAGAAAAGGACAACTCCACACCAATGCGTCTACAGAATGCCCTCCAGAACTTCGAGACAAACTGGGTACCCCTGTCGGACACAATATTTGCCGGAACGCCGTGCAGACGTACAATGTGCAGGATAAACAACTTACTTAAAGTCTCAGAGTTAGGCAACCCAGACAGGGGAATAAAATGGCCCTGCTTGCTGAACCTGTCTACCACCACCCAGATACAAGTTTTCCCATCTGATGGCGGCAGGTCTGTAATGAAATCCATGGAGATGTGGGTCCATGGACTCTCAGGGGTGGGCAAGGACTGAAGCCAGCCGGCAGGGCGACTATGGAGGGACTTGGCGCGGGCACAGACTTCACACGCTGAAACATAGTCCTTACAGTCCTTGACCACCGTCGGCCACCAAAAGTTCCTAGTTACCAACCTGGTGGTATTATTGAGACCCGGATGGCCTGCCAGGACAGAGTCGTGCGATTCTTTTAGAACCTGCAGACGAAGGTTAGCCGGAACGAACAATTTTTTGGGGGGCGTAGTGTCAGGAACTTGCTCTGAAGACCTACGGATCTCCTCCAGAAGGTCCAAAGACACTGCCGACACGACGATTCCATTAGCCAATATTGGGACTGGTTCACAGTCCTCGGTCTGTGTGGGGCAGAAACTGCGAGAGAGGGCATCTGCCCTCACATTTTTAGTCCCGGGGCGGAAGGTGATTATAAAATCAAACCTGGAGAAAAACAAGGCCCACCTAGCCTGCCTGGGATTTAGTCTTTTAGCTGACTCTAGGTAGGTTAGGTTTTTGTGGTCTGTAATAACAGTGACCTTGTGTTTGGCACCTTCGAGGAAGTGGCGCCATTCCTCGAAGGCCCATTTGATCGCCAGTAATTCCCGATTACCGACGTCATAGTTTCCCTCCATGGCAGAGAATTTGCGGGAGAAAAATGCACATGGGCGAAGCTGAGTGAGGGATGCAGTGCCTTGCGAGAGCACTGCTCCCACTCCGACTTCGGAGGCATCTACTTCAACAATAAAGGGGTGGTCCAAGTTTGGTTGAATCAACACCGGGTTGGCCACGAAGCACTCCTTTAGTGTAGAAAAAGCTCGGGTTGCCTCAGGATTCCAATTAGTCACGTCCGCCCCTTTTCGGGTAAGGTCCGTGAGTGGCTTGGCAATCTCAGAGAAACCCCTGATAAACTTGCGGTAATAATTCGCAAATCCCAAAAACCGCTGCAGCGCTTTCAGCGATTTGGGTTGCACCCAATCCTTAATGGGTTGAATCTTGGCAGGGTCCATGCGAAACCCCTTGCCTGAGACCATGTATCCTAAGAACTGTACCTCTTCAGCAAAAAAACCCACATTTTTCTAATTTCGCATACAAGGAGTTTTTTCGCAGTCTCTGCAATACCGAACGGACGTGTTGAGCATGTGTCACAGGGTCAGCCGAATAAATCAAAATGTCATCCAGATACACGACGACATACACCCCACAAATGTCCCTGAAAATGTCATTGACAAAGTGTTGAAATACGGCAGGTGCGTTACTGAGTCCGAACGGCATTACAAGGTACTCAAAGTGACCAAGAGGTGTATTAAAGGCCGTTTTCCATTCGTCACCGCTTCTTTTGCGGACCAGATTATATGCCCCCCGGAGGTCAAGTTTAGTAAACCAGCGGGCTCCCAGTAGCTGATTAAACAGATCAGGAATGAGTGGGAGCGAGTACTGATTTTTTACAGTAATTGCGTTCAGCTCACGATAATCGATGCATGGTCTGAGTCCACCATCTTTTTTTTCTACAAAGAAAAACCCAGCTCCTACAGGTGAGGTGGAAGGTCTAATAAAGCCTTTACGTAGGCTGTCTGCTATGTAGTCATTCATGGCTACATGCTCCGGACCCGAGAGGTTGAATATTCTCCCCTTAGGGAGACGGGCACCAGGGACCAAGTCTATAGGACAGTCGTACTCTCTATGAGGAGGTAATTTCTCAGACTCCACTATGGAGAAGACATCTTCATAATCTCCGAATGCATATGGAATGGAGGGGTTTTTAATTTTAACTTGGTTCACTGACAGTGACATACAGTGATTCTGACACCGTGGACTCCAGCGCACGATATCACCTATGCGCCAGTCAATAACTGGATTATGCTGGTGCAACCATGGCATGCCTAACACAACTGGATCTGATAAATTGTGTATAACAAAAAATGACATTTGTTCGTTATGTAATGTCCCCACTGACATAGAAATTTCGTCAGTAATGAATTCCACGCCTCCCTGGTCTATAGATGTACCATTAATTGTAATAGTCTGAATAGGCACTTTAAGCTTTAGCAGAGGTACACCCAGACTCTTAGCAAATAAAAAATCCATAAGGTTGCCGGCAGCACCACAATCCACATAAGCCTTCACACACAGACGTTTCTTAGCAAAAGAAAGGGAAACTGGTAACAACAGTTTGGCCGCTTTTGCGGGCAATACCTGACCCCCAGCGCTGTCCAGGGGGCGATGCTCCAGGAATGTGGATTTCCAACAGCCAGCATTTTCTTTGAAGCTTCCAGGCTGCAGCATGCTTGAGCCTGAGAGCGACCTTCCAGGCTGTGCAATGTAACAGGTGTTTGGGCCAGGAATCAGCTCAGTCAGGAGGAAGAAAAAAAAAAGGTAAGGAAAACTGCTTTTATATGTGTTAAGTATAGACACAAGAGCAGTTTTATTTTTTTGGGCCGGATATAATGTGACGTCTGCCTGCGGTCTGGACTGCAGCCAGACAGCACCCCGAGAAACACTGATACCCTTTACCCCTATACAGGGATCTGGATTTATAGCAGAGCCCAGGAGGCACTGTCTGAATAGAAGCAATGACCAGAGCAGGACGGTCGCCAGAAAGGTGTTCCAATACAGGACACAGAGGCAATGATTTCCGAGACTAAACCAGTCAGGCAGCAACGGTACAAAAACAGTAGACAGTAGCAGAGTCAGATTCCAGGCCGAAGCCAGAGTCATAAACCAGGAGAGTCGCAGAGGTACAGAATCGTTAGGCAGAAGCAGAGTCAGAATCCAGGCCGAAGTCAGAGTCATAAACCAGGAGAGTCGCAGAGGTACAGAATCGTTAGGCAGAAGCAGAGTCAGAATCCAGGCCAAAGTCAGAGTCATAAACCAGGAGAGTCGCAGAGGTACAGAATCATTAGGCAGAAGCAGAGTCAGAAGTCCAGGCAAAAGTCAGAGTCAGTCAACAGCAATTCACACAGTAACACGCAAGGGAACCAAGAATATATCCGGCGGCTTGCAAGCCCAGTCCAAAGGTATTTGAGGGATCAGGTCATCCCTCACAGGCTCCCGGGCTGATGATGTCATCAGGACCGCCCCCAGGACCAGACCTGATGACGATGCACCAACCCCTTCATGACTGACAGAGGAGCGGAGTCTGTGTCCACTAGACGCCTGCGCAGAAGCCCTTTCACTGTTGCCGCCATTACTCGGGCGCGAGCCACGGCGCCTCACAGTGGCTGAGGGCGGAACAGCAGGCCCTGAATTCGACGATGACATGTCAGTCCGGCGCCTCCTGGTAGCCGAGGCCTGGACAGCAGGCCCCGAGCCCGAGGGCGGCGTGACAGTCCGTCGCCTCCTAGTGGCTGAGGGCGGAACAGCAGGCCCCGAGTCTGACGGTGACGTGACAGCACCCTTCTTGGTGAGGGCCACCAAGGGGGCTACCAAAGTCGAGAAGTGGGGTATGAATTGGCGATAATAATTTATGAACCCCATAAAGCGCTGCACCGATTTGAGCGAATGGGGCTCCTGCCAGTCCATCACCGCCTGTAGTTTGGCAGGATCCATGGCCAATCCCTGGGCAGAGATGATATAGCCCAGGAAAGGGAAGGACTTCTGCTCAAACACCCACTTCTCCAACTTGGCATAGAGGGGGTTCGCCCGTAGGAGGTCGAAAACTTTGCAAACATCTCTCCGGTGGGAGTCAATATCTGGAGAGTAGATGAGGACTACAACTGAGGTGGTGAGCATACCCCGGAAGATATCATTCACAAAGTCTTGGAAGACGGCAGGAGCATTACAGAGCCCGAAGGGCATCACCAGGTATTCATAGTGCCCGTCCCTGGTGTTAAAGGCCGTCTTCCATTCGTCCTCCTCACGTATGCGAATCAGGTTGTAAGCCCCCCGCAGATCAAGTTTAGTAAACACTCTCGCTCCCCGTAGTCTATCGAACAGTTCCGATATCAGGGGCAGAGGATACTTGTTTTTAACGGTAATAGCGTTAAGACCCCTGTAATCGATGCAGGGATGCAGTTCTCCATTCTTCTTCTGGACGAAGAAGTATCCCGCCCCTGCTGGTGACACTGACTTCCTAATGAATCCTCTTGCCAGATTCTCCTTGATGTATTGAGACATGGCCTCTCTCCGGGAGAGATAAGGGGTAGACTCGACCCCAGGGAGGCTCAGCACCCGGCAAGAGGTCAATAGGACAGTCATAGGGGCGATACGGTGGAAAGGTCTCTGCCGCCTTTTTAAAGAACACGTCTGTATATTGTCGATAGTGTTTGGGGAGTGAGGAAAGATCTGCGGGGACCTCGGTGGAGGCAACCTGGATGCACTCCCTCAGACATCTACCCTCACATGACTTACTCCAACCAAGAATTCTACCCGAGGACCACTCTATATGGGGAGAGTGATACCGCAACCAGGGGACTCCTAGAAGGACCTGGTCGATACCCTCGGGCATGACAAGGAGGGATATCGTCTCCTGATGAGATGGAGACACCAAGAGTATCAGTGGAGCGGTTTGGTGGGTAATCTGTGAGGGCAGAGTTGCGCCGTTCACTACTCTGACGGTGACTGGCTTAGACATCATAACCAGTGGTATTGCGTCCCATTGAGCGAAGGTAGATGACATAAAATTGCCCTCCGCTCCGGAATCCACGCAAACCTCCACCGCCAGAGTGGGAGAACCAAACTCAAGTGTCCCCTTAAAGGACAACTTGGAGGAAAACGCTGCGGATTCTAGTGAGCGTTTTCCCAGCCACTGTGGGCAACGGTTGGCAAGGTGACTGGACTTCCGACAATCATGACAGATAACAGGGGCTCGAGCGGACCAGGGCCTGGATCCCTCGCGGGAAGCCCCTTGATACTCGGACGCCCGATCGGGAGGTTCCAGAGATTTAGCAAAGCTGGGTGCCAACCTAAACCTCTGCCTTACACTGGGACCGCTCCAACTTTCGCTTGGCAAAGCAAAGGTCTATACAGGTGGAGATGGTGATAAGCTCCTCCAGTGCAGCGGGAATCTCACTGGTGGCCAGAACGTCTTTCACATGGTCAGCCAAACCTCTCCAGAATGCCAGAATGAGGACCTTATCTGGCCACTCTAATTCCGAGGCCAGCATCCGGAACTGGATGGCAAAGTGGCTGACCGTGGACAAGCCCTGTGACAATGCCAGCAGCCAGAGCGCGGTGTCATGGGTGACTCGCGGTTCCAGGAAGACCTGCTTCAGAGTGCCCAAGGACTGCAAGGCACTCTGCACCACATGATCACCCCGCTCTCACAGTGATGTGGCCCACTCCAAAGACCTGCCCAACAAGAGGGAAATAATAAATCCGACCTTAGCCCACTCGGAGGGGAATCGTGCTGCCAGCAGCTCCAGCTGTATAGAGCACTGGCTCATGAAACCCCTACAAGAAGCACTATCGTCCGCAGCTGAGGCTGAACGCTCGAGAGCCGCCAACCTGCCCTGTAGCTGCCGGATGTACTGGAGCAGTCGCTGTTCATCCGCCATTACTAGCCAGACCCTGGCGCTAGTATAATGTTACGGGCTGTCGGAAACGCACCAAATAATAAAGATGGAATAAGGTGCGTTCGCAACCCGGGGTCCACCGTGCAGGGATGGCAAACTGCTGCTCGGTAATGGCGGACGCAATATGGAGTAGTAGCAATTAACACCGGCGGGTAACCACTGGCCCGGTGTGAAAGGAAGTGGGCTCTGTTACCTCACAGAGCCGCACTACCACTCAACGTAAATGCCGGAGCCTGTTAACCTCACAGGACTCGGCAAGGTGAACACTAGCCAAGAGACAAAGGACTCTGCCCCAAGAACGCAGGGTTAGAGTCCCTCTAGTCCCACTAGCGTTCGACACCGCAACTGCGATGCCAGAACTAATAATTAAATTGCACCACGTACGCACTGCACCGGTTCAGCAGACGCCACTAACTACTCTGAGCAGGGAGGTAAGCGTTTGACTTGCACACGGCGCCGCTGCAAGGAACACAGCTGCTCTTGCAGTACAGTGGTGCCTTGTGCTAAATGGCACTATCTGGTGCTAACGCTTGTGTGGAGAGTGGGGTGCTTTGTGGCTTATAGCTTATGCCACTACTGGCGCTGACTCTATCTCCCTGAACCCTAACACATACACAACTGAGGGTAGAGGTTTCAACGTAAATGCCGGAGCCTGTTAACCTCACAGGACTTGGCAAGGTGAATACTAGCCAAGAGACACCTCTATCTCCCTGAACCCTAATACATACACAACCGAGGGTAGGGGTTTCATAATGAGTCAGTCACCAGTCTCTTACATCCGTCATCACACACACAACTAGCCATCAGAGTCTATACTAGCGCATGGCCATGCGGCCATGCAACTCTTTTATAGCAGCATCCTTCTGGGACCTTCCTGATGGTCCAATCCGAGCTGGAGATGGACCTGAGCATGTGACCTCTGATCTCCAATGAGAGATCGTACCACGAGCATGCTCAGTGGACCGAAAGGAGGACTTAGTCCCTGGAGTAGCTCGCTGCTGACCAGCATGCGTTGCTGTAGCTGGACCAGAGGTGGCAGCAGCAACCAAACCTACAGAGCTGGTCTGAGCAGAGCGCCTGGATCGACAAGTCTGCTGAGCAGCCTCCTCTGTGGCTGGAGAGGAATGGGAGACTGCCGAATGCAAGGCTCGGGATTCCTGCTGTGCAGTGACAGGAACCCGATGCCTAACACTACTAATACATGGAGGCACATAGGGGGCACTTCTAATATATAGCGGAACATAAGGGGCACTACTAATATATGGAAGCACAATGGGGGCACTACTAATAGAAGGAGGCACTGCTAATATATGGAGGCATATAGGGGCACTACTAATATATGGAGGCACAGAAGGAGTCACTGCTAATATGTAAAGGCACATAGGGGCACTACTAATATATGGAGAAAACAGAAGGAGGCGCTACTAATATATGGAGGCACATAGAGGGCACTACTACATATATATAGTGGGGGAAATAATTATTTAATCCCTTGCTGATTTTGTAAGTTTGCCCACTGACAAAGACATGAGCAGTCTATAATTTTAAAGGTAGGTTAATTTTAACATTGAGAGATAGAATATCAAAAATTAAATCCAGAAAATAACATTGTATAAATTATATGAATTTATTTGTATTTTGCAGTGAGAATATGTATTTGATCCCCTACCAACCATTAAGAGTTCTGGCTCCTACAGACCAGTTAGATGCTCCCAATCAACTCGTTATCTGCATTAAAGACAGTTGTCTTACATAGTCACCTTTATAAAAGACTTCTGTCCACAGACTCAATTAATCAGTCAGACTCTAACCTCTACAACATGGGCAAGACCAAAGAGCTTTATAAGGATGTCAGGAACAATGTCATAGACCTGCACAATGCTGGAATGGGCTACAAAACCATAAGTAAGATGCTGGGTGAGAAGGAGACAACTGTTTGTGCAATAGTAAGAAAATAGAAGAAATACAAAATGACTGTCAATCGACATCGATCTGGGGCACCAAGCAAAATCTCACCTCATGGGGTGTCCTTGATCATGAGGAAGGTGAGAGATCAGCCTAAAACTACACAGGGGGAACTTGTTAATGATCTCAAGGCAGCTGGAACCACAGTCACCAAGAATAACCATTGGTAGCACATTACACCGTAAAGGTTTAAAATCCTGCAGTGCCCACAAGGTCCCCCTGCTCAAGAATGCACATGTGCCGGCCCGTCTGAAGTTTGCCAGTGAACACCTAGATGATTCTGTGAGTGATTGGGAGAAGGTGCTTTGGTCAGATGACACAAAAATTGATCTCTTTGACATTAACTCAACTCGCCATGTGTGGAGAAAGAAATGCTGATATGTCCATGTCCGGACTTGGTCAGCCTTTATGTGCGCTTGCCCTTTCTGGCGCCATGGGAGTGATTGTGTGATGCTTCAGGTACATTTTGCATTTTATGCAGCCTTGCTTTTAACTTATTTAGGAGGCTGTAATGGCACAGTGAGCATTAAAAACGTAGAGTAGGACTGCCCCTTATGAGAATGCCTTGGCGTGGCGGGGTTGCTCAAAAAATTGATCAATTATTTGCTAAATGTCTCATTTTAAAATACAGTTAGAAATTAATATGTGCATATGCACTTTATGTATTGTGTTCTAACCTTAGGCAGCGCTGGCTTCTCCCTCTTTTTAAAAAGAAATGCTGCCTATGACCCAAAGAACACCATCCCCACTGCCAAGCATGGATGTGGAAACATTATGCTTTGGGGGTGTTTCTCTGCTAAGGACACAGGACTACTTCACAGCATCAATGGGAGAATGGATGGAGCCATGTACCGTAAAATCCTGAGTGACAACCTCCTTCCCTCCGCCAGGACATTAAAAATGGGTCGTGGCTGGGTCTTCCAGCAAGACAATGACCCAAAACATACAGCCAAGGCAGCAAAGGAGTGGCTCAAAAAGAAGCACATTAAGGTCATGGAGTGGCCTAGCCAGTCTCCAGACCTTAATCCCATAGAAAACTTATGGAGGGAGTTGAAGCGCCGAGTTGCCAAGCGACAGCCTCAAAATCTTAATGATTTAGAGATGATCTACAAAGAGGAGTGGACCAAAATTCCTCCTGACATGTGAGCAAACCTCATCATCAACTACAAAAAACGTCTGACTGCTGTGCTTGCCAACAAGGGTTTTACCACCAAGTATTAAGTCTTGTTTGCCAGAGGGATCAAATGCTTATTTCTCACTGCAAAATGCAAATAAATTTATAGAATTTTTACAATATGATTTTCTGGATTTTATTTTTGATATTCTGTCTCTCAATGTTAAAATTAACCTGCCCTTAAAATTATAGACTGTCCATGTATTTGTCAGTGGACAAACTTACAAAATTCTCAAGGGATTAAATACTTATTTCCCCCACTGTATGGAAGCACAGTGGGGGCACTACTAATATATAGAGGCACAGAAGGAGGCACTGCTAATATATTGAGGCACAGAAGTAGGTGCTACTAATATATACTGCTCAAAAAAATAAAGGGAACACTATAACATAGGATGTGGTATTTTAGTGTTCCCTTTATTTTTTTGAGCAGTATATAAAGGCACATAGTGGGAACTACTAATATATGGCGGCATAGAAGGAGGAAGTATTAATACAATGGCATATAAAAGTTTGGGCACGTCTGGTCAAAATGACTTAGTGCCTTGCGAAAGTATTCGGCCCCCTGGAACTTTTAATCCTTTTCCCACATATCATGCTTCAAACATAAAGATATCAAATGTAAATTTTTGGTGAAGAATCAACAACAAGTGGGACACAATTGTGAAGTTGAACGAAATTTATTGGTTATTTTAAATTTTTGTGGAAATTCAAAAACTGAAAAGTGGGGAGTGGAAATATTATTCGTCCCCTTTAACATAATACTTTGTTGCGCCACCTTTTGCTGCGATTACAGCAAGACCTTCAGCTCAAATCTTTATTTTCTGGGGAAAACAAAACAAGTATGGTATATAAGCAGTAGGAATATGGTAAAATCAAAATAAACATGCTCATATTTTCTATCTGTACCAAGTGGTTCACATCAACAACCTTTCTTGGACACAATAATTCTAGGCCAGCTAGCTGTCCTCAGGACTCCTGGTCATGTTTGGTACGTTGTTTCTTTATAAAACTCATTAGATGACAAAAATAAACTTGAAAAAAGGAATGCGAAAAAATTTTGAAATCTGATTTCTTCTTTTTTGCGGGATTTATACACAGGTTCATTACACCTAACCAAGAGAGGTGGTGAGTGCTCCGTCAATGGAAGTCTTGAAACAGAGGCAGGACAGACATCTTTCTGAGATGTTTAGTGAATCCTGCATTGAGCAGGGGGTTGGACACGATGACCCTGGAGGTCCCATCCAACTCTAACATTCTATGATTCTAAGTGGAGCAGGCTGCCACAAGAGGCGGTGAGTTCTCCTCTAATGGAAGTCTTCAAACAGAGACTGGACAGAAATCTGTCTGGAATGGTTTAGTGAATTCTGTATTGAGCTGGGGGTTGGACACGATGACCCTTCCGACTGTTACATTCTAGGATTCTGTTCTCCTTAGTCATGGGCAATGTTCAGCCTAGGGTCAATATTTGGTGAAATGAGCGTTTTCTAATAACCCATGATCATTGGTATGTGCTGATCAAATATGCAGACTGTATGGGGACTAATCATTCATCCCCATACAATTTGCATCGGACTTTGTAAAAGGGCCTGATAGAGCTCAGAGACTCCTCTGCCAAGAAAACCCCGGTAACATAAATGACACATGGGCACAGGACGTCACAGAACATATACGTCTCTTCATGGGGCCCACTACTCAGTCTTCATTATGAAATCACAAGATGAGTTAACCCTTGCAGAGCTTTTGATGGTTACAGTGTATAGAGACACCGAAGACAGGAACAGCTGGAAGTTATAACAGTTATACAACTTCTGGAATTTCTCAGCTTCCTGTGAGCTCACAACAACCCGCCGAGGAAACAATCCTCCGTAAACTTTAGAGGTCATATGCAGTTGCATAATTGTTGCATTTCTGACAATTTCTCCTGCACTCACCGTTTCTTCACATTTTGCTGAATTTACTGGAACATAATTAATTCATAAATTGCTCACTTTCACTAGCTGAAATTACAGGATTCACTATTTTCATCCAAATCACCACCAATGAAAAATTACAATGAAAAATTATTTAAAATATAACTTTTAATTCATTGATTAAAAAAAACACCACTATACATGCAAAAGACAAAATCAATACCAATATAACAACTGGAATATATACAGTAAAGGGAGCAAAATCTATCCCTATTTGATTCCTCAGTCTTTCTCCTACCTTACAGCGGAGGTTGGCACCCTAGACATGCGCAGGTGTTGGCTGACCCTTCCCACCCTATGAAAAATGAGGATGAATGAACTCATGGAGATCAACATCCAACACTGCGGAGACACCATCAAATGTTTCTCAACGCAGTGATTCTAGAGCAAAGCCCCCATCCCTTATGGGAAATATGCAAAAACATGCAAAACACAAGCCGCGGAGACACCATCACATCTTTCTCAATGCAAGCAATGACTAGCCAGGTCTTTCCCCAGGAAGGAACAACCACGGGAAGGGCAGTCTCCAATGAAGGAAACCACCTATGCCGAAACATGGTATCCATCCACAGACAGCTGTTTCGGGGTATTGCCCCTCATCAGTGTGGAGTAGGAAACTGGCTAGTAGGAGCAATGCCTGGTAAAAGACTGTGAAAAATGAGGATGAATGAACTCATGGAGATCAACATCCAACACTGCGGAGACACCATCATATGTTTCGCAACACAGTGATTCTAGAGCAATGCCCCCATCCCTTATGGGAAATATGCAAAAACATGCAAAACACAAGCCGCGGAGACACTATCACATGTTTCTCAACGCAAGCAATGACTAGCCAGGTGTTTCCCCGGGAAGGGGAACATCCAACACTGCGGAGACACCATCACGTTTCTCAACGCAGTGATTCTAGAGCAATGCCCCCATCCCTTATGGGAAATATGCAAAAACATGCGCAGATGTTAGCTGACCCTTCCCACCCTATTACACCCTGCTGTAGGGTCTGACACCAAAAAATTATATAAAAAATGCTAGTGCTGTCATCAAATTTATAAACATTGAAAAGCCAACAACAATTACCATATTGGTAGCAAAGAATGGGTGTCATATCTAGGGAGATTCGCTATAGTCAACACGATAACATATAAATAAGGTGCCCTCCCGTGCTTTAAACTAAAATACTTACCTCTCCCTCTTCCTCCGCAGCTCCAGTGTCCATGACTCTTCGACATCTCAGGGCAGTTTTCTGAGCACTGCAGAAATTCATAAGACGCTGAGGAGCCCTGAGCAATGGAGCTTGGAGTTTTTTTTATATATATATGGGGCCCATTATTCTGTATGGAGCATTATATGGGGCTCATTATTCTGTACGGAGCATTATATGGGGCCCATTATTCTGTATGGAGCATTATATGGGGCCCATTCTGTATGGAGCATTATATGTCTTCCATTATTCTGTATGGAGAATTATATGTGGTCCATTATTCTGTATAAAGCATTATATGAAGCCCATTATTCTGTGTGGAGCATTATATGGGGCCCATTATACTATATGGAGCAATATATAGGGCTCATTATACTGCATGGAACATTATATGGGGCCCATTATACTGTATGGAGCATTATATGGGCTCATTATACTGTATGGAGCAATATACGTATAGGGCTCATTATAATATATAGAGCATTATATGGGGCCCACTATACTATATGGAAGACTATGTGGTACCCATAATACTGTATGGTGCACTATGTGGTGCCCATAATACTGTATGGAGGACTATGTGGTGCCCATAATACTGTATTGAGGACTATGTGGTGCCCATAATACTGTATGGAGGACTATGTGGTTGCCCACAATACTGTGTGGAGAACTCTATAGGAGGAAATTGACTTTTGTAAAGGGCACACTGCTGAGGACAGTTTCTACTGGTGGGGCACATTTATCAATATCCTTTTTACTGTACCTCTAACACTACAGGTACTGAAACCCTGAAACCTGCGGAACCTTGATCACCTAAATCCCCTTAGGCTGTATGGTATTGTAGCATTTACAATAGATATCACTCATGTAATATAAGTAGTAAGGCCTCTTTCACACATCAGGTTTTCGCCGTCAGGCGCGATCCGGCGCTTTTGACAAAAACCGGATCCAGCGAAATGCAATGCCGGATCCGGTTTCCCCCCCATTGACTTGCATTAGAGCCGGATCGAGCCGGATGGCCATGCGTTTCATCCGATTTTCGCCGGATCCGGCAATGTGACGCGATCCGGCGTCTGGAAAAAACGGCTACTGTAACGTTTTTTGTCTCCGGCGAAAAAGCCGGACACGCCGGATCCGGCGTGTCCGGCTTTTTCATACAATGAAAGCCTATGAGCGCCGCAATGCGCCTGATCCGGCAACAGCCGGATCCGGTGGCCGGATCCGGTTTTTTTGGTCTGAGCATGCTCAGTAGCTCTGCCCACAAGACATATATAAAAGCAAGACAGTGGGACCCTCAGCCACACCCAACATGCCACCCAAGCCAAGAACCAGGAGCAGGAGAAGGCAGGAGACATCTGCAGCAGCACCATCAGCACCACCCCAAATGGAGCAGCATGCTGAACAACGGGAGGGGAGTCCAGCAGCAGATGAGAGACGGTAATTATCAAATCCCCCATTCCTCCAAACTAGGGCTATGGAATATCAAGATATTCATTGGCCCTTTGTTTCTCTTTATTCAACAGCCGCCCAATAGATGCAGCAGCAGCAGCAGCAGCAGCAATGGCAGTAGCAGGAACACCACCCACAGCCATGGAGTCTGGCCATGAGGAAGACAGCACATCTTCTTCTGGGAGCCCTCCCTCGCATCGTCAGCGTTTGACGGTAAGTTTTTATTTCCAAAATCCATCATCTCTGTAATATATGTCTATTCATTGCCTTTTATTTCAAAACAGGAATCACAAGATGAAGAGGAGCTCCCAGAAGAAGAAGGAAGGGGTGGACAGACACTTGGAGTGGGCTCACAATTGGTAAGTTTTTTGCATCAAGCGCAGAAACACAACATCACACTACACACAACACATAGAAAACAATGTTCTGCAGACCACACACAGCAAACAAATGCCTACATCCAAAGACAGAACATTTTTTGTTTTCTTCTCTAGTCTTCCCAATCTGGTGCTCGGCCAAGAGGTCCTCGCAGTGCCTCCCAGGGTCGTCGGCGACAGCAACGCGGCGGTCACCAGCGTGTAAGTATAAATATTTTTGCTTTGTTTTTTTTGCACTTTTTATTTCATTTCTTTTGTGGAGGCTAATTATGTTATTTTTGTCTTTTTCTTTAACAGCCTTCACAGCGTGCTCCCGACTCTGAAGGTGAGGATGGAGGGATTGATGTGGACCGCCTCATCGATCTCGTCAGAGAAAGGGAGCCGCTCTGGAATATGGCTGACCGCCGCCACGCTGACCTTATCGTTACCCGACGACTCTGGGAGGAAATCTGTTCGCTCCTTGTGGACCGCTGGGAGGACCTCGAAGCTCGGGCCCAGATTAAAGAGCGTAAGTATATACAGTACCGGTTGCTTGATTTAAACCAGTGTTTCCCGAACTCCAGTCCTCGTGGTCCCCACGGATCATGTGTTCAGGATTTACATTTACTATGGAAATCCTGAAAACATGACCCCTGGGGACCATGAGGACTGGAGTTTGGGAAACACTGATGTTGTATACTAACCACTTTGTCCTTTCTCGTTTCAGGGGAGAGAATTGTGAAGCAGTGGCGGTCTGTGAGGGATCGTTTCAAGAAGGAGTTCAATAAAGAGATGCGGGCCCCGAGTGGATCTGGAGGACGCAGGAGCAAGTACAAGTACGCACGAGCCCTGTCGTTCCTCCGGGAGACAATGCTCACCAGAAGGTAAATATTACCCACCACATGTGACAAAAAAATGTTTAGATGTAACTTTTTTTTTTCAGCCAGGGCCATACCATGTCACTATTTTAATTGTTTTTTTTTCTCTTTATTCCACAGCACGGTGAGCAGCACTCGGGAGCCTGCACGATTGGACCCTTCTGAGGCGATCCCCGAGGAGACCGGCACCGAGGGACACTTCGACCGCCCCGGTACATCTGCACCTTCCCAGCCTTCCCACACATTCGACCCATCTGTCCCATCCACCAGCACAGGAGCATCGTGGCCGCCTACATTACATGAAGCTGCTGGTGAGGAGATCGCTTTCCCTTTACCCCACCCTTCTGCCCCTGCCACCTCTAGTACACCTGCGGGTACTGGGCGGCAGCGGCAGAGGGGTCAGGAAAAGAGTTATGCGCCAGAGTTCTTGCAACTGAATGCATCTTTCCAGAACTGTCTAAAAGTCTTGTCAGAGCAAATCTCCGCAGGCTTTCAGCAGATCAACTCCAGCATTCTGGAGGTGAAGACACTTCTGCAAACCATGCATTCAGAAGCAAGATCTTCGCCAAACCACACCTTTTTCAGGTCTGTTGTGGAGCGCATGGCAACACTATCTCCTACCCAGCAGATGCATGTAATGCATTCGTGCCACGGTGCTCTACATTAGGTTACCTCCCAACCTCCACCTCCCACCACTGTAGTTCCTCCACCTGCACCCCCTCCAGCCACTTTCCATCCTCCCCCTCCTATTACATACCAGCAACCTGCCCAGTACCAGCAACCTCCCCAGTACCAGCAACCTCCCCAGTACCAGACATCTCCCCACTTCCAGCAACCTGCCCCGTACCAAACTCCTTCCCCGTACCAAACTCCTTCCCCATACCAAACTCCTTCCCCATACAACTTTCCATCAACATCATCTTCTCCTACAGTCCCTGCCCAACCCTCCACTCCACCGCCCACCACCTCTTCTGCCTCCCACATGTCCACCCATTCTGTAGCTTTTTCCACACCTTCATCTCTAACTGTTCCTTCCCCACCACGATCCCAGTCCTCTCTCCACACTCCCATTGTCGAAGTGTCCCGCAGCCCCTCCAGCAGTATTTCCACCCCACACTACACAGATTTATGATGTGTTTTGTAATAAAAATGCCCAGTTGGTTTCAAACCTTTATTAAAAAAGTTTTTTTAACTTTAAAAACAGTTTACAAAAAAAAATATTTTAAATAAAAGTTAAATTATTGTTTACACTGGTTGTCTGTCATTTCATTCTGCGGCAAAATATGTTTAAAAAAAAGGTTAAATACAGGGTATTTAAAAGGTAAAAAGGTATTCAAAACCAGGTATATAACTGTGGGTAAATTTTAGCTTTTTGCCACAGTTGTGTTCCTGGTTGTGTTTGAAGCAAAGTATTTCACCTAAAAAGTTGTGTTTATTGTTGGTGATTTCCTAACAATGTACACAACTTTTGTTAAAAGGTGAAATACTTTGCATAAAACACAACCAGGTACACACCTGTGGCCTAAAGCTAAAAATAGAGACCATGACAAGATAGCCAACTTTGGTTGGCAAAGGTATATACTGTTGGTACAGAAGGTACACAAGTTTGGTTGGGCACAAATCTTTCACACTCTGTCATCCTGCCAGTGTACTCTGCCTTGAGGTGACATAAAGTATAGTGCAAAATTGTCCCTCATTACTGAAACCGTCACAGAACTTCTAGTGGTAATGTCATGGTAATCTTGCAAGGTGGTTTCTTCAGAGGTGTCCTCAATGGAAATGGGTTCCTTGCAGATAACAAAATTGTGGAGTACCACGCACGCTTTGATCACCTCGTCCACAGTTTCTGTCTTGAGGTTGATCGCAGTCAATAGGACCCGCCATTTGGCTGTCAGAATACCAAAGGTACATTCAACCATTCTTCTTGCTCTTGTGAGGCGGTAATTAAAAATGCGTTTTGGTCTTGTCAATCCTCTGCTAGAGTACGGTTTCAAAAGGTGTTCTGACAGCTGGAAGGCTTCATCCCCTACACAGACAAATGGCATAGGTGGACCAGATGTTTGCGGCAGCGGTCTAGGTGGTGGGAACTGGAAGGTGTTTCCATACAGTTTACGCCCCATGGCAGACAGTTTGAAAACTTGAGAGTCATTGGAGCGGCCATAGGCCCCAATATCCACAGCAATAAATTTGTATTCCGCGTCAGCGATGGCCATGAGGACAATTGAAAAATATTTCTTGTAATTGAAATATTCCGATCCGGCTGGCTTTACAATGCGGATATGTTTCCCGTCCACAGCGCCCAAGCAGTTGGGAAACTGACATATCTGTTGAAACTTGTCAGCAATTTCAATCCACCTCTCTGTTGTGGGCTCTGGTAAAAACTCTTCAGCTAAGGAGTCCCACAGTGCACGGCATGTGTACTTCACTATTCCAGATATGGTGGAAATCCCGAGTCTGTACTGGAAATGCAGTGACGAAAGGGATTCTCCAGTTGCAAGAAATCTGTGGGGAATTAAAAAACAATCAATTAGTTTTAAATCACAGCATTACATACCAAAACTGACCTATAACACTTGGAGATACAAACTACCACCAACAAGATTGCAGTGAAAGTGTGCTCTGATGCGATCACATCCAATAAATGTGGCTTACCTTAAAGTCACCATCAGACGCTCTGCGGGTGAAACAGAGAAGCGGCAATAGGTGTCCGCTTTTCTTATGAGGTGTGCAATGCGCTCCACCAAGTAATCAAAATTCTCCATTTTCATCCGAACATATCCAAAAAATTTATCCGGGTTTCGTCGAAGGTCCATGCAGAGTGTAGAATAGACCCCACGCGTCATTCTCTTGGCTGTGATGGGGTGGATCCACAAACGTCGTCTACGATGCCTGATGCGCTGCTGTCTCGCTCTCTCCTTCTCCAGAACAATCACCCTCAAACGATTCGCCTCCACTATAAAATCCGCCAAATTCTTCAAAATATTTCCAATCACAACATCCATCTTCGCCAACTTGCTCTTCTCTCCAACCTGCACTTTCTCCTCTACAACCTGTCAAAGAAGGGCTGTAGGAACACGCTATATATAGTTTTCCAGTAGCCAATCCCGTTCGGAAGGCCACAAGGGTCAATTTTAAAAACCGGATCCGGCGTAATCCGTCGAAAAACGGATAGAAAAACGGATGAACCGGATGTCAAGAACAAGACGGATCCGGCAGAAAACCGGATCCGGCACATCAGGTTTTACAAAACATTTGCCGGATCCGGCGTTCCGGCACGACGCCAGATCGCGCCTGACGCCGAAAACCTGATGTGTGAAAGTAGCCTTAGAGAAATATTTGTCATTGTACTATACCTACATTTCTCTGCTGTATCTGTGCATCATGAATTGTGGTATCTGTTAAAGGGACTCACTGAGACACTTTCGCCCGGGGCCCAAGAAAACCTTGAGCTCACCCTGTGTGTCTGTCCATGTGTTTATACATGTGTGGGCATGTGTTAAGGATTAACTTGAGTTGGAGTAGTGACATTACAACCACTAGGTGCAACACCAACAGGTTGTATAGTCAGGAATAGCCAGAAGTCGAAACACAGAAGCAGCAGTATAGTTGGGAGGATAAGCAGGATGTGTAGTCAGGAAATAGCCAGAGTTCAGTACATGGTAGCAGCAGTATAATCTTGAGGATAGCAGCAAGTGGAAAGCAACTAGACTTAAGGGCCTGTCACACTAAACGATATCGCTAGCAATATCGCTATAACATGTGACGTTATAGCGATATTGCTAGCGATATCGCTATGTCTGATACTTACCTCCGACCCGCTCCCCCGCTGGTTATCGCTGATCGCGCGAGAACGTCCAGGACTGTTTCTCGTCGTCAGCTTCCTGCGGCGCTTCCTGTGGAGAGACGAGCGACGAGCGTGGAGCCGGGCGGGAGGATGTCAGGATCGCCTCATCTGACAGGTAAGTAGCGACCCCCGACCCCTGCGATGTCACTGGTGAGATCTGCCTGTGTGGCAGCTCACTAGCGACCACTTAGCGATGCACCAGCGATCCTGACCGCGTCATATCGCTGGTCGGGATCGCTGGTGCATCGCTAAGTGTGACAGTACCTTAAGGGCTAATCTTGCAAGGAAGGAAGTGTAATGCCAGGTTTAATTAGGTTGTTTAATCAGGAGATCACAGGGTTGAGCCAATCAGGGACTCAGGGTGGACACAATAAGGAACTACACAGGTACTAGTATCTGGGTTAGCAAGGAACTGTCCAGGGAGCTGAATAACTCAGACGGAAAAGCTGCCACCTGGTGCACAAGAGCTGCTGGGTTCGAGTCCTGACAGTACTTCCCTCCTTCCAGGATGGCCTCTGGACATCTAAGGCACTGGCTTCTTTGGATGTGAGAAAGGCTCTTGTAAGCCTGGGTGCATGGACTTTGCCTTCCAGTTCCCCTGAATTTTCTCCTGGTCCATAACCCTTACATTGCATCAAATATTTTAATCTTCCTCTAAATCTTCTAGAGTCCAGAATTTTATCCACAATGTAATTTTCCTCACCATGGACTTTTTCTGGTGGAGGAGGTAGCTGAGTTCTTACTGGAAACGGGCTCTCACTGAACGGTTTGAGCAAGGATACAGATGGAACACGAGGTGCATTCAGGCTGTTAGAAAACTTTAACTGGAAAGCAACTGGGTTAATTTGCGCAGAAATTTGAAAAGGTCCTAGGAATTTTGATCTAATTTAGAAGACAGTACGTTCGATTTCAGATTTTCTGTAGATAGTCAAACCTTGTCACCAACCTGAAGGGTAGGAGGACCTTTGCGATGTTTATCTGCTGTTTCTTTGTAATCTTCTTGGGCCGTTTCTAACATCTCAGTTAATTCTTCATGAGCTTTCTGCAACTTGGTAAGTCTGTCAGTAATAGCAGGAACCAAAGTATTCAATGGAAGATTAGGAATAAATACCAGATGAAAGCCATAGTTAGCAAAAAATGGGCTTTGAGATGTAGAACTGTGCTTGGAGTTATTATAGGCAAATTCTGCTGTTGGTAAGAAGTCCACCCAGTCATCCTGCACGTAAGAAATAAAACAATAAAACCACATACTGTAGGTATTGTTTATGAGTTTGGACAGTTCTTTCAGTCTGGCCATTGAATTGTGGGTGGAAGGCAGTAGACAAATTGACAGTATCTCTTTACAAAAGCTGTTCAGAAGCTTTTCTAAAATCTTGATGTAAACTGAACCCCTCTATCAGAAATCACATTGTCAGGAATTCCATGCAGCTTAAATATCTCTTTGACCATTAATTCTGAGGTTTGTTTAGTGGTAGGAAACCCTTTAGTTGGAATAAAATGGATCATCTTTGTAAGCCGATCCACTACAACAAGGATAACAGTCCTTTCTTTAGAGGGAGGTGTTTCCATGATAAAATCATTGAGATTGATCCTCAAGGCCTGGATGGACCTGTAAGTGGTTGAAGGAGTCCTAGAGAAGAAGATCGTGGCTTCTTGTTCATGCACATGTTAAACAGGAAGAAACATATTTTCTCACATCCTTCCTACAATTAGGCCACCAAAAAGAACAAAGCAGTAGTTCTTTCGTGTTTTTATGACTCCAGGGTGTCCCACAAGTTTAGAATCATGGACAAGTTTTTATACTTCAAGTCGAGCAGATTCGGGGAGATATATTTGATGGTTCTGCATCCAAAATTCTACCTTAAAAGATATGCAAATTGCCTCTTCAGAAAGAAAGAGGACTTTTACTCTACAGCGCCACCTATTGGTAGTAGCGATCCTACAAGTCACAATCAACCCTTTAACGAGTCTTATAGTATGACTTAGGATACAAGCCAAATCAGAATCTCAGTTTGCAGACACGGTGTTTCGAGCTGTTGGCTCTCGTCAGTGCAAAGTATGAGATCTGATTTGGCAAGGTGAGAGGCTCTGGACTAGGGTCTAAGAAGTAAGGTTTCTCCTTGCGGAGAGTGACATGCCAGCTGTGGCTTGTCAAGGTAAGGAGACTTATTCGCCGTGCAATGCTCCTCTGGGAAAATAATATGCAAATTGCCTCTTCAGAAAGAAAGAGGACTTTTACTCTACAGCGCCACCTATTGGTAGTAGCGATCCTACAAGTCACAATCAACCCTTTAACGAGTCTTGTAATATGACTTAGGATACAAGCCAAATCAGAATCTCAATTTGCAGACACGGTGTTTCGAGCTGTTGGCTCTCGTCAGTGCAAAGTATGAGATCTGATTTGATACCTTAAAAGAAAGATCAATGTCTTTAGAACGTCTGTATAAACGTCTAAATCACTTGCAGTCTTGACATTTGTGAAGGCTATAGTCATTTTATTAGGACAGTTAATGGCAATATGTTCAGAACCCCCACAATCGAGGCATAAATGTTCTATACATCGCCTCTGCTTCTATACTGCAGAGAGAGGTTTTTGCATTACATCTATTTGCATAGGTTCCTCCACACTTTACATTTCCTGTTGGTTCAGTGAGTCTCTGATCAATTTGGATGCACATTTGAATAAAGTCCTCTAAATTATCAGGGGTCTTGAACCTTGCAAGTTCATCCTTAATTAGCTCAGATAATAATCCTCATCAAAATTGAATCCTATGGGCAGCTAAATTCCATGTAGTGTCTGCCACCCAGCGGCGGAATTAGGCGGTATATTCAGCTACAGAGCACCGCCCTTGACGTAGGTAATACAACTTGGTTTCAGCTGTATCACAACAATTTGGGTCATTAAAAACTTCATCCTGAGGAAGGAAACTAAGTCATTCAGGAGGTCAGAATTATTTTCCATATAATGTGAGTCCCATGCAAAAGCCTCATCAGTCAGCAGATTAATGATGAACAGAACTTTTTCTTGTCACTGGTAAACGGAGAAGGTTGCATTTGGAAATAGATACAACGTTGATCAAGGAATCCATGGTAATGATAACTGTGAGGCCACAGCATTGTATCTTAATTAACCAGACATCTATTTTTAGCAAGCCAGGAGGAATAGACTGTTATCTATATGTTGACTTTTAAATTTATGTGCTTATTTCTGGTTGGTCAAGAAAACAGACTTTTGCTTGTGTAAGCCTGTAATATTATTTTGTTAGTTGACATTTCATGTAACATACTGTGCTCTTATCCTGGCTGACTAGTGATATTTGTTGATATGCTAATTACACATTGTCCAAGCCAGCCAGTTTGTTGGCATTCAAAACAGAGGAGGAAAATCCATGCAAATAGATTACATAATCAAACAATGTGAGTTTTTCTTATAATTCTTCCCCCTTACCTGTAAATACTGATTGAAGGATACTTGTTAACCATAAAAAGAGGTTATATGCCTCTGTATGTGAGACAGAGACAGGCAGAGATTCAGCCAAGACATCCAAACATCCAAAGGACTAGAGGCAGTACAGTAGCCAAGACATAATGGCTCCATCACAAGGGACACAGATTTATCATTCTACAGGATGCCAGCTTAGGGGACCACGGTCCATGCATGTGTGTGTGTGTATGTGTGTATGTACAGTATATATGTGTGTATATGAGTGTATGTATATATGTGTTTGTATATTAGTTTTTGTGTTTGTATGTATGTATTCATCTATGTGTGAATATATTTGTTTTTGGTTTATGTATGATACTGTAATTTTAAATAATACTTTAAAAGCTCTTTAAAAGTTTATTCACCAAATAATCAAGTTATCTCCAATCCATAGGATCCAACCACTGCTCTACTTCTCCCCAAGAGATTCTGAGAAAAGGGGTCTGCAGTCTTGTCTTGTCGGCCTCTGCTCTCTTCATTTTCTATAGAACTGCTGAGCGCTGCGCTCGTTTATTTCCATCAGTTTCATAGACAATGAATAAAGCAGAAGTCGAGCATGTGCCCCTCCAATCCTTTCATGGCTGAGCTGCAGAGTCCTGTTCTCAGGATTACTGAGTCTCCCAGTGGTCAGCCCCCCAAAAGTCAGTAAGTTATCCCTTATCATCGGGATTGGGGATAATGTGATTTATTTGGGGAATAGCTCTTTATCAGATACCAGACATATAATATAATATATACATGGTTGTGCAGAGGAGAACTGAATCCTAACAGAGATAAATATCTCAATCTCAGTAAAAAAATATAAATCTATATATTTTTAGAGGTGTGGAGAGTCCAAATAGAATTTCTGTTATGGGGCCCTGTGAACTCAGTGTATGCCCCTGCCTGCCTGCAGGGCAGTTATAATAAGGGCAATATGGCCTGTTGCTCAGAGTCTGAGGCTTCGGGAGTCCCATAGCCAGATTGTCATCAAAAGCTGCATGTCGGGCAGGGAGGGCCCAGACATATTGCCTGCATAGGGGTCCCAAGCTGTCAGTGTAAAAATCATATCATGCATATACAGTTTACCTTCACCAGGTATTGTAGCCACATTGCTATTTTTTATATATACTATTCCATTGACTGGGACTGTTATACTGAATTTTTTCTCAGTTGGGATACCCGAGCTGAGTCACGTCCCATCCGAAAACCTCTGTAAAAGAACATTTGGGACAATATTTTCTGTTGTGGGTACATATCGTTGAGTAATACACATTACTGTAACATGACAGCCTGATTACGGTAATATTTGCAGTCGGACTTCCATATAGTATAACGTACTCATGGAGATTCCCACACGCTGCACTGGTCTGGTGTCTCTACTGTTCACAAGCAAGGCTGGGGACAGTTTAAGCAATACGGGGAATATGTCTATATATGATGATAGGGCACACACAGATGTATCGTTTTCCCAGACCTACTTCCTTCCATCGCGTGATGCAACACCATGCGGCTTCCCGAGCAGTGCACGATGGCTGCCAATCTGCTGGAAAATCCCTCATTACACAACTTTACACACTTGTGCCTTTAGGAAGCAATCGACTTCACGAAGACGGCCCTTGGTTTATAGCCGTATAGGAGGAAATACAGAAGTACGCGGCAGTCCGGGGGATGTTAGGTTAGGGTATGCACGGGTAAAAGAAAAAACAGTATTTTGAACAGTCAGTAAAAAGTTACGGGAAACATGCAATGAGGAAATACAGATAATAACAATGGGAAAAGGAAGCAATTTTTCTTAGATAGCACTCAAAAGACTGAATAACCCATCAGAGGCTCTTTGTTTCCTATTCTGCAATCAAGTAATTTGCAAAATGGAAATTCATGACTGTACCATTTCATCCAATATGTTATCAATTACATCCAATTATAGTCACAACTAACTTTTTTCATCCACTACAGGAGGAGTAACCAACAGTAGCCAAACCCCCCATGGAGTCCATAGGGGACGGGGCAAAGAGGCAACAACCCTTCTAATCCATGGTGTCAATGTCTATGGGGGTGCAAAATTTCCCCACCTCTGTTTCATGTTGCCTTTACTAGCATGTGATCAAAACCAACATGCACTACTTCATTTTAAAAATGCCTCCCCGGAGCTGCTTACCCAAAGCACAGCAGTGGAGATATGTTTGTCAAAGCCTGCTGCGCTCTGCATAGGCTGAGGCTGAAATGGCAATGATTAGCATAATGTGTTGCTGCTTATGCAGAGCATTGACCAAGACTTTAGTTCCTGGTCCTTTGGACATAGATGCGTTCCCACTCCTTCCTTTAGGGCTGCACACCTTGTCTATTTAGCTTTATACAAGCAAGTGTAAAGGCCCCGTTACACACAACGATGTCCCAGCGATCCCACCAACGATCCGATGTGAATGGGATCGCTGGGACATCGATAGACAGACTCACCAGTGATCAGGACCAGCGAGCAAGCTGGTATCTAAGGCAAACAGCGGGTTTCTGAGATCCGCGCGGCTCTTAGAAATCCGCTGTTTACCTTAGATACCAGCGTGCAGCGTCGCTGATCATTTGTCTCCCGCTGCCACACGCAGCGATGCGTGCTGGCTAGTGGGAGACCAACGATCAAAAAATGGCCCAGGACGCTCCTGCACGATCAGCGATACCCGGCAGGGGGGCTGGTCGCTGATGTGTGTCACACACAGCGATCTCGCTGCGTGTGACGGGACCTTAAGGCACAGTCCAGGTCCTGCTGTGCTCCCCTGTCAATTTTGAGGCCTGCTAACACATAGTGATGCCAGAAACAAAAGGTATAATTTAAGTGGCAGCGTTATTTTGTGACTACTGTTTGGCCAGAGCTAAGAATATTCCAATTAGTCAAGTGGGTCTATTTTTCACAAAGCAATATAACCCCCATTACTCTTCGTACTTCTGTAATATGTCACGTCAGGTTGAAAAAAAAAAAAATGCTGGATTTTTTTCTCTAACCCCTGAAAGATAACTGAAACTTCCCTTAAAAAATCTTGACATCTATACCTGATAAAAATATATTCTAATTAGCTAATCTAAGATCTGTTGGTTTGGGTGACAGGATGAAGGATTAGTGAAATAGCTTCTGCGGGGACTCACCCCGGCTGCGGTGGGACAGTCCCTTGTTTTCTTGACGCTTCTCTACTAGTTGATGATCAGATATCTCACAAGTCTGGCGACCGCATTTATGCCAGCAACTTTAAAGGCGCTGGAGATGCTTAGTTATTGACATTCTTTTGAGTTCATTGACATTTCGTTTACAGGATCAGACTAAATAATGGTAACGAGGAGTTGGTCACTAAGGATGACGAGAAAGAGGAATTACTAAATGGGTCCCTTAGCTCTATGTATACCCAAGAAGAGAGATGTGGTCGATTCTAATGCCCTTAATATGACATCTAATATACTCATTTGGCTAAACATAGATATAGTCCAAGCGAAGTTGAATAAAATCAATGAGAACTAGAATTGCATCCAAGGGTTCTTAGGGAACTGAGTTTGGTTATTGTTGGACCCCTGTACATAATCTGTAGAGATTCTCTTGTGGCCGGCACTGTGCTGAGCGACTGTTACACAGCTAATGCGTCACTACGTTTTCAAAAGAGCTCTAATGACAGTGGCATGTAAAAGTTTTGGCACCCCGGTCAAAAATGATGTTATTGTGAACAGTTGAAGATGAAGTGATCTCTACCGGACTAAAGTTAAAGATGACACATTTCCTTTCTATTTTAGGCACATATGTATATTATATATATATACAAAGTCCAGAAATAGAAGGCGGGCACCATCACAATAGTCCACACATCCGAACCATCATACGTGTATAAACGAGACGCAGCCGGCAATACAGCTGTTTTACCCTTAGGTGCACATTCATGGAAAATGAGCTAATCCACATAGCAAAAAATAGTAGAAAAGAACGGCACTCACCAGGTAATGTAGTCAAGGCTTTATTATAAAAGCATATCAGCGGGAGAACGGATGCAAAAAGGAGATAGCAACGACGATCGTTTCGCGCTGCAAAGGCGCTTCCACAGGTTACATCTGATCTTCCGCTGATATCTATAATAATAAATGCCCTAAGCAGCTTCCGGTTGTAACAACTTCCGTCCAGTTGTAACCGGTGACGTCACCGCACACCTCTTTCCATGTTAACCCTCAACACACCACTCCTCCTCAACACACACACTCCTCTCACCTTTCACCATCTCCACTCACATCCACTCACTCTTTCACTCCACATACGACCCTTTCTCTCACTCCGTCTCTCATACTCACGCCGTCATCGCCGCTGATCCACGATCCCCGACATCTTCCGCCGGCGCCATCCTGGATCCAGACGTCCTCCACGCCGGCGACATGTTCTTGCGGCGACGCCATTTTGGATTGGCGAAATCCCGCGATAGTCAAGATGGCGTCACCGCAAGAACATGTCGCCGGCGTGGAGGACGTCGGGATCCAAAATGGCGTCGGCAAAATCTCGCGAGATTTCGCCGACGCCATTTTGGATCCCGACGTTGTCCACGCTGGCGACATGTTCTTCCGGCGATGCCATCTTGATTATCGCAGGATTTCACGATACTCAAGATGGCGTCGCCGCAAGAACATGTCGCCGGCGTGGACAACGTCTGGATCCAGGATGGCGCCGGCGGAAGAAGATGTCGGGGATCGTGGAGCAGCGGCGATGACGGCGTGAGTATGAGAGACGGAGTGAGAGAAGGGGTCGTATGTGGAGTGAAAGAGTGAGTGGAGATGGTGAAAGGTGAGAGGAGTGTGTGTGTTGAGGGTTAACATGGCAAGAGGTGTGATGCTATCGCATCCTCCCGATGCGATAGCATCGGGCCATAATCTAGTGCTTTTATAATAAAGCCTTGACTTCATTACCCGGTGAGTGCCGTTCTTTTCTACCATTTTTTGATATATATATATATATATATATACACACTCCCTGACAGAAGTTATGTCGCTTATCCATGTTATGTAAATAAAAGCTTATAACCTGACGTTAAATTCATCCATTGGTTGTATAAATTATTCTTTTGAAAGCGGAAACCCTCCGAAATGTGGTTTAGGTTAAGAAAATAAATTGGCATCAATGCAGAAATATTGATCATTTAATGGACACAGAATGGTCAGCTTTTGCCAAGACAAAAGTTTTGTCGCCCACAGAAAGTAATGTGATATTCAAACAAATAACTTAAAATACAAATATATGTTGCATAACATTGGTGAATGAAGTTGTGGTGCTACTAGAGTCATATTTAATATTTTGTGTGACTTCCATGAGCTTTAAGGACTGCATCCATGCGGTTCAACAATGACTCATACAATTTATTAATGTAGTCATCAGGAATAGCAAAAAAATGCAGTCTTACATGCCTCCCAGAGTTCATCTAGATTCTTTGGTTTCTTCCTCTTTCATCCCACCCCAAACATGCTCAATGATGTTCATGTCTGGTGACTGGGCTGGCCAGTCCTTGAGCACCTTCATGTGTTTTCCCTGGAGGAACTTTGTTGTAGAGATGGATGTATGAGATGGAGCACCATCCTACTGCAGAATTTGACCCCTTTTATGATTTGAAATATAAGAGGTAGCTAATACTGTACTTCCTGATATTTTAGGCTATTGATATTTCCTTCCACCTTGCAAATGTTTTGCACACCCCCATAGTGAATGTAACCCCAGACCATGATCTTTCCACCACCAGATTTAACTGTTTTCTGGGTGTATTTTGGATCCATACGGGCTCCAGTAGGTCTCCTGCAGTATTTGCGGTGGCTGTGGTGTAATTCTACTGAAGATTCATCAGAGAAATCCACGTTCTGCCACTTTTCCAGCGTCCTTCTGTTTAGCAGGCTGTGGGACTTTGGAAATGCCACACGGTTTTTTATTTGCCTTTTGTTTAGTGCTGGCTTCTGGGCACTGATTCGACCATGGAGGCAATTTCGACACAATCCTTCAAACTGTTCTAGTTGACACAGGGACTTGAGGTGACCAGGCCTGTTGGAGCTTTTCTGCAGTGGAAGAGGGGCTTGCTTTGGATTTTCTAACCAACAAACGTTCCTCTTGACCAGTTGTCTTGCGGGGTCTGCCGGACCTGGGCTTGTCAAACATATCTCCAGTCTCTTCAAATCTTTTTTAAATTCTTTGCACTTGACGCTGAGACACATTAAAGGTGCCGGCCACCTCTGCAGTGGATCTGGTCTTCAGCCTCTTGATAATCCAGGCTTTGGGCGCAGGGTGGATTTTTGGCATGTTGTCAGAGCTCAAGTGAAGGTCTGGTGTGCTGGGTTTTTTTTTATACACACCCACTAATTAACCGATCATTTACTGAGCACAGGTGAGGATGTAAACTAGGATTGGGTGCATTATATGACCAGGCAAATTTGTTTTTTTTGTTTTTTTTCTAATATTTCTAGTTTACAGTTAATCTATAAACCTGTGAATGTTAACAATATCTACTTCCACATAACGGGTGTTAAAAGTCCATTTTTTTTTTATCTAGCTTTATGTCAATCAGAAATAAGTCATGAAGCTTCAGGATGTGGGGTCTTAAAGCAGACACGTAAAACGCAAGTGAAATTGGCGCTTTCCTAGATAAGAACAGGAGGTACGAACAATAGAGCAATAGGAAGGAAGGTGACCACAAATGCATCAGTTCCTCTGTACATGTCAAATTGCACATCGCTTACATTACATGTGAGGTGTGAAAAATGCTTTTTTTTTTTAATTTAGGCGAAGGCATTGAACAGAAATGGGGTTGGTACAAAATGTGTGAAAAATGGCCACTAATTCTCCTTAAGCTCTGCTGTATATGCCTATGGTATGTTCAATAAACTTTGCATATCAATATCCTGAAATGTATCAACTGCTCGATGTTACCAGTTATCATGGGGCCACCTGATAAAACTTGGTATGGGGCTCCACTGCACCATCAGAAGTGATTCCGGATTTAGTCTCTTTTGCATTGGCAATCACTATCTGGTCCTAGACCTATAAGGCTCCTTTAAAGGGATATATCAGAAAATGTTCTATTAACAATATTAGATTCTTCCTATAAATTATTTATTTTGTTATTTTATGTATATTGCAGTGCACACACTGACTGTAATGGAATGAGTGGTGGAACCACTATGCCGTGATCCGAGGATGGACTGGAGGGGCTTGAATAGATGCCTCACCAAGTCAGACCTCTGATTCACAGTGGATGATGATACTGCGATCCAAGGAGGGACAAGGGAGGTGCTACACCAGGATTGACCTTGGGTGGATGGCAGCTGACCCCCCCCAGGGACAGGAAGCAGGAATGGCCAGGAATGGTAGAATTGGCAAGTACAGGCTGGCACAGCTGGTATAGTGACTGGCACGACAGACACACAGGCAGGAGGGCATGTCTGAGATACACAAGCAAGCAGGCATGGCTGATAGACAGGTAGGTATGCTGGGATACGAGCACTGGGACCTGAGAGCTAGCAAGTGTATTAAAGAAATGGACTAACAAAGTTACACAGGCACCTCATCAGGTAGAGGTGCCTTAAATAATAACTGTGTCCCAGCTATAGGCTGGAGACACTTTAGGATGGCGCGCTGGCACTTTAAGAGGGCGGGACCACGCATGTGTGCCCTAAGCACAGTGTTTTGGAATCTGCAAGCAGTACCCAGACCCCGGGCAATAGCAGCAGAAGATGGAAAGGAGTGCAGGGCCCCGGTGGTGAGTGAGTCGACGTCTCTGCCGGTCATCTCCCGGCTGCGTCGCCGCTGACCTCTGTGCGGCAGGAGATTACCCGCGTCAACTGTCGGGAGATCAGCGGCTAGCACGTAGCGGTGGCGTGCATCTTTCGAATTCCACGCCAATTTGCGGCCGGACTGCGTCTTTCGCTGATTGGGCACGACCAATCAGCGACGCGGGATTTCCATTACAAACAGAGAGACTGACAGAATTAGACGACTATATAGTGGATTATAGAGCAGGGGATTTAATAACAATTCATAAAAAAAAATTCCCTATGCTGTGAAATTGAAATCTGTTTGAGCAGAGACCACCATCTACATCCTACCTAGTGTGTTCAACATTGCACCATTTAAAAAATATCTACCTGATCAGCCAATAATAATGGGTCTGGCACCACCATGATGAATCAGATCAAAACATCTGGAAATCTCAAACCCTGCCCACAACGGTGTACATGAAAACAAGCAAACAAAAAAATAAACAGGCGAACATGTATAAAACAGACTTTAAAAAGTGTTAAAATGAAAAGATACAGTAGAAATGGCACAAGCAAAAAATTGCGTAAAAAGCGGCAAAAATGCATTAATGAATTGGGCCCTATAAGTCCATGTAACTATCGATTATATTGTACAATATTATATTATTATTTTGTTAGAATATATTACACAATATTTAGTTAAGTTACTATCTATATGTCGAATGAGACTTTGCTCTGGGGCACAAAGGAAAAGATTCCCAAAATTTCCGATTTAAGTCATTTCAAAAATTTGTTATCGGGATGTGTTACTATAATGTCGTCTTTATAGTGTTTGCTTTTTACTATTTATCTTAACTCTCAGGTTATGATAGCTCTTATCAGAATAACATTAGTGACTAATATCGTCCGTCTGGGATTCGGCCAACGTTCACTTGTAATATATCAGGGAACATCAACCTAAGGCTATGTATACATACATTTCTTGAAAAAATTGCAGCTATATTGTGAAAAGGAAAAGAACTGATCACGGCTGCTGTACCTGCAGAGATCAATTGTAATTGAGGCATCAAGTTTGCAATTTTTGCCTGCTGTGTTCCACGGTTTCTACCCAATTTATTGACCTGCCCGAGTAATGCACATACGTTTCTTCATATCAAAAGACGTTCTTAGTGGCTGATAACTTTAACAGGATCCATGAGGGTTCTGGGAGGCTCTCTGGTGTGGGTTGCTGTCCCCAAAAACACTTGGCTATTTCGATAACTCTCACAGATATTAATGTAGAGAGCTGCACATATACAGTATGTGGCCACATCTCAGCGTAATGAGCAAGTCATAGGTTGCGGAACGGGGGTCAGCAGATTGAATAAGCCACAAATGTCTGATCATTGGGAGTACAACTACTGTGTTACACTTCTCTCCTGGGTATCCCGGGCTCCATTTCCTTCCCCTGGGTCCGCTGCCCTCTGCTGTGCTCCACGTTGGGTTTTTCAAGTTGCAAATAGTGGATCTATGACATCATCTCCCTAGACCTATTTAAGGCCCATTTAGACATACGCCTATGCTTTGAGATTGAGACTCTAGTCCTATGTTAGAGGTGCGCCACCATCTGTGCTTTTTTTGCTTGTATGTGCATTCATTCCTAATGGGTTCCACTTCATCTGTCCTGCTACTCTGAGATTCCTGGGTGTGCACAAGTCCTCGATGCCCACGTGCTTTCCCACTTGCTGCAACAATACACGTGTGTGCCCATCCGGACCTAAGACTTAGGGGATTCACCGTACTAGGTGAGCCTAACATATTGGATAGAGTTGAGCAAAAGATTTGCAGGACCTTTGTCCAGTATCCACATTTCCATCCAGTGGACCAGGACGGTACTAACTTTCTTTGTCAGCACTGAAAGGATAGCATCCTGGGTGCTTCTTGCAATCACAAGACCCCAGGTCATAACGTTGCAGAACCTATTAATCACAAGATGTGCAAAACATGTCGGCAGTCGAGTGCCAACTGAGAAAATTTGCACTGTCCTGGTCTAGATGCCATGGAGCATCGATGTGGAAATTGGACAAGGGTCCTACAAATATATTTGCTTAACTGTACTATTGGATCTCCAAAAAAAAAAAGAAAGCAACACATGGCCCCGTTTCTGCCACACTCCTCACTCTCCTGTTAATGGGAGATATGGAAAGAGCCATCCAAACGACATGTCATAAATATCAAGGAAATGGATACAAGTTAATGGGGTGACTACAAAAAGACACATCCTTCCCACCTGCTATGGTCCTATACATGGGATCCTAGCCAGAAACTATAGCAGAGAGCTGCCGATAAATGGCCGTGATCGACTGATCAGTACAAAGCGGTTGCTCATGCACATGGAATATCCAATCTATCATGACATTTTTGACTAATATTGACCTACACCATGGCTTCTTATCAGTAATTGTGCCACTTCTGACTGGTTAATCAGTGTCTTCTAATAAACAGATTAGAATGTCATAAGTCAGTGAAGTTGTATTGATTTCTGCACTTGTCATGGAAAAATGCAGGTAGCTGTAGATAACCGGATCGTAGGGAAAGTACAGAGCATACTGAGTGATTGTTTCGCTATAGGGCGGCGTTTTTTGCTTCCCTTCATTGTGGGTTATTTAAGTTGATCATATAAGGCTCATTTTTTCCAACCAGATTCATTGATCGGGAGATATTCTGGCCGTCAATGGGGGGGGGGGGTCATCGTTGTACAGATCTACTAGGGGTTTTCCAATGTGTGCATGTTAATAAAAAACTACTATTACTTTTTTCTTTTTATTGTAATTTTTGGGGGGAGTTCCTTAGAAGACACAGCTTTGCAGGGATCATCCAAATGACCAAATGAGCCAAGATGGCAATGTGGTGCCCCTGAGGGTTCAGTCGCCACTTCCCAGGTAAGGTGGAGGCACCTGACAGTACTTTTACACTTGCACCCAACACATACCCTAGAGCAGCAGGGCACCCTGGATGGACCCTACGGGAGGAGGATCTCAACCCTGCCTGGGTAGTAAAGGGTGTTGGGAGGTGGGTGAAGGTTGAAGGTTCAGAGCGGGAGAGTAGAGTTAGAGTTAGGGGAGTCTTCCCGTAGGGTAAGAGGTGAACAGACGGGTGTGATGCAGCTCCTGGTCAGAGGAGCTGCTGGGAATAAAAGGTCAGAAGAAGGCTCCCTAGAGAGGGAAGGGATCCTAGAGGCACGGCACAGTGACCATACTGCCCGTGGGGCTAGTTCCATGCTGACGGACGTCGGGTGGAGGGATCAGGTGGCAGAGGGGTACCGGCCCCCTAGCCTGGTGAAGTTATAATCTGACTCAACTAGCAAGCCGGAGGTAAAGGCACCTTTAGGTACCTTAGCCACAAGCCACAGTTATATTCCCCGGAAAGGCAGCAAGGGGACGCAGTGAGGTCGTTACCCGACAAGGTCCGCGGCTGCTGGCCTAGGACACTGACTGTGAGGTGTTGGGAAGGAAGAGGCGAGAAAGCAACTCAGTGAGATGGCTAGGAAAGGCACATACTGAAGGGAGTGCTGGAAAGGTGTTCTCCATTTGCCTGGGAGGTGACTGAGCCCCTCACCTGGAGGACGTGGCACCAAGCGGGCATCTAGGTGCACCAGAACTATGAGTAAAGCTTTGGAACTGCACCCAGCTGTGTCCTCTGAATTCTTTCTGCAACACCCACTCAGCACTGCTACATCTACTACCATTATCAAACACCGCATCTTTATTACAACCCCTGCCCTGGGACTAAGCTCTGACTGTGGAGAGCTATTCCAACTCTGCTGCATCACACCATCAGTCCCAGAGGATTTGCCCTGAAGCGCTGATCACTTCTAACCAGAAACCACAGGTGGCGTCACAAACACTTTACAAACTCTTTATTTTTCCCCTGTAAATATCCCCTTTTATTGGACACCCAGGGCCATGGACCGGGTCACTGCCGCTGTGACACTTCCCCTTTAAGAAGCGGCCGCTACCGAGTATCCCCACCACCCTAGCTGGCGATCCAGCAACGTTGACTATAATAAGCTACGATGTGGATTTAGCTTTCAATTTTCAGGATTAGATCGTTATGGGTCCACAGTGAATGGAGTGAATAATACCATGAATGCAAACTTTGAGGTAAGATTTTCACAAAGTTTATAAATGTACTATATCAGGCTTATCAATGTTATCACCCCACTCGATTTCTGACCACACTCCCATAAAGCATGGGTGCCACAGTCTTTGGGAATGAAAAATTTCACCATCAGCCCCTTCTTCACCCCACTCACATAGTGAGTAAAACATGCAGTGAGTGTGCGCCCCGAGCCGATTATGCAGAGTGCAGCAGTCGAGATGAGTTTGTCACTGGCGGCTGCTGCTCTCTGTATACACAGCTCAGTATAATGAAGTGAGCTTTGTCATCTCGATCGCTGCCAATGACAATCTCATCTTCACTCCTGCACCTTGTATATGCAGCGAAATGACAGAAGATGATCACGTACTGAATGAAGACATTATTGAATCAAGTGCAGAGTACTCGATATTGTCTTCATTCATTGCGCTTTTTATATTTTTACACTTTTTCTAACCCTAACTCGGGTTAAGTAATGATTGTGGTTAGGGTTGCACTTAGATCTAGGGTTAGGTTTAGGGCATGACTTAGAATTAGGTTTAGGTATAGGGTTAAAAATTTTACAATAAAAAAAGTAATATAAAAATTTTTTACTTTTACCTATTTTTAAAATTTTAGCAAAAATGCTGAAAAAAAAGTTGAGAATTTTGATCATGACTGATCAATTTTGGCAGAGAAAGAAGCAGATTTCTCCGATAAGATATATTGCAAAGTTGCTTATTTTCATGTGTACTATTGATTTATGAAATAAAAGTTAAAATGATGGTTACTCTTTAAATCAAGAAACTTTTTTTAAAGGTACACTTTAAAGGGGTTTCCAATAGTTAATAAATAAAACAGGTTTGCTAAGTGGAATTATCTATACATTTTTTTGTGGTTGGATCCATGACATATTGTCCTATTCTATGCCTGTTCACAGAAGTAGATTTCCCAGAGGGTAAATAAACCCTAATTGAGGGATGCATTAAAGCATGACTTTTATTATTACTTTTTTTTTAAAAAAAAGTAGTGAATGAATGAAAAAACACACCAGTGTGTCTGTGTTATATCTCTAGCAATTATAATATCTAGGGTCTATATGATTCATTGATCAATCTGATTTCTATTCAAAGCTATGCTATATCCACCATGGCTGCAGTTCATGGGTTGGAAACGGCTCAAACAGAATTTCTATTCACTAAGATATGCACTGGCATGGCTAGTACTAGCTATAATCATCACATAATCACCCCAACAAGTTTCGCCTCACAGGCTTCCTCAGGGGGTTGGCGCTATAATAAACTCATTATAATCCCAACCCCCTGAGGAAGCGCTCAAAGAGAATCTCTATTCACTAAGATATACACTGGCATGGCAAGTACTAGCTAAAATCATCACATAATCACCGCAACAAGTTTCGCCTCACAGGCTTCCTCAGGAGTTAGGGCTATAATGAATTCATTATAGCCCCAACTCCTGAAGAAACCTGTGAGGTGAAACTTGTTGGGGTGATTATGTGATGATTTTAGCTAGTACTTGCCATGCCAGTGTATATCTTAGTGAATAGAGATTCTCTTTGAGCGCTTCCTCAGGGGGTTGGGATTATAATGAGTTTATTATAGCGCCAACCCCCTGAGGAAGCCTGTGAGGCGAAACTTGTTGGGGTGATTATGTGATGATTATAGCTAGTACTAGCCATGCCAGTGCATATCTTAGTGAATAGAAATTCTGTTTGAGCCGTTTCCAGCCTATGAACTGTAATCATGGTGGCTATAGCTGAGCTTTGACTAGAAATCAGATTGATCAATAAATCATATCGATCCTATAGATTATAATTGTTAGAGAAATAACACCGGCACACTGGTGTGTTTTTATTTATTCACCACTTTTTTAAAAAAAAAGTAATAATGAAAGTCATGTTTTAATGCATTAATCAGTTATGGTTTAGCTACCCTTTGGGTTATCTTGTAATATGAATTATTCATCCCTATTGGGGTGTATACACTAATTGGTTGAGTTGTTCACAGAACTTTCTGCATTTTTAGACTCTTTTTAGCTTCATTTATGGTCAGCACCATAGAGAAATAAATGTCCGGAGCTGTATCTGCAATGATGTGCTTTTCCTGCCCACGCCAGACTTATTAAAATGATATCGTACAATAAACACAGCTCTGAATTTCCACAGAATTGAGGCCCGGTGTTGCAATCTTTCATAATCAGAAGGCCGTACCAAGAAATTTTATTCCAAGGAAGCAGGAAAAATTCCAAATTATATTCCAGGGAAGAATGAAACTGATAGGTAGATATAATGACTCCCTACTGTGGAGCTGTATTGCATGTGTGCCGCAGTATGATATCTCTGTATGGCGCTATATTACAAGGATGGAAGGTAGCAACAAGCCAACTGGAGAATACCTACGTAATGCATGTAGGCTATCACCAGAGCTCACACAATGCAATGCCGACTGGATGATACACAATCTGCAGAATTCTACATTCTCATATTTGTATAACTAGCCTATAGAATTTAGCTTAGACTGACTACAATCATGGCGATTGAGGAGGAAGAAGGAGACACTCGTCATGGAAGTGGGGACAGATGAGAGACATGGTTGTTTTGGTTTTTTTTTTTCTCTAATAATGGAGACATTATAAAAATATAGGGGCCAGAATTGAGGGATCTTGTATGTATATTGGGACCATCATGAGGGCCTTATAAGCATATGGCGGCCAGAATGAGGCACATTAGTGAATGGGGCACATTATTAGTGGATGGAGCCACAATGGAGGGCATTATTATTGTACAGGATGACAAAAGGGGACATTTATTATGTCACTATCATCTAACGTCTCATTTTGGCTCTATAGGTTAAAAATGTCCCCCAGTGACACCATAACTCAACTCATGAGGTCCAGATTGGAGAGGTTACGATTGTATTGAAGCATAAAAGGTAGACGCTCTTAATGAATGGGGCAGAAATGGTGTATGTTGCTACTGTAAAGTTGTCACCGGTGAAGGTGACATTAATGCTGTATTTGGGCACAAAGATGCACATTACTGTTCAACTGGCACAAAAAGGGGACATATGGATTAGTACTGTCTGTGGGTCACAGAGGGTAACAGTTGTACTGTAAGGGGGGGCACAAAGGGGGACATCATTAATGTACAGTAATATATATTTTTAGGTGGATACTGTTACTATGTGCGGAACAAAAGGAAGGTACAGTTATTGTGTAGGGCTACAAGGGCAGCACTATGGATCTTTTCATCTTCATCTGGTGCAGCTTGAAATTGGGGGAAAAAGAGGAGGGGTACTCTAGAAGTGATCAGCCATGTGTGTTTCATTGCACAGAGATGAGACTTTCCAGGAAGAAGTCATAAGCTCTCTGCACTGGATGAAGAAGAAAAGCTAAAATGAACTTCAATTCAAGACATCACCGGTGATCTCTGTATTACCGTTATACTTTCACTATACACTATCTGCAGAGCTCCTGTGTATAATGTCACCAGTCATTGCTGTATTACCTGTACACTTAAACTAAATATTATCAACAGAGCTCCTATGTGTAAGTCTAACGTGTGCAGGACGGTAGCCGTGGGCCAGGCACTAGTCTTCAGCTCCCCAACTCCTGAATACCACAGTTCTGATCAGCAAGTATGTCTGCTCGCTCAGCCATTCCGCATCCTATTTCTTCTACTACTGGCGCCCTTGAACTACCGCTCGGGATTCCCACTAGTCCCATGATCTTAGTCCTCTTTAGGCCCAATATCTTCGGCGTTGCAGGGTCAGAGGTTCGTGACTTGACAACCTGTCTAAAAACCCTTCTCCGGATGGCCACTATGACTAGTCAATCACTTTACCTCAGGATCTTGATATCCCTGGCCTTATGTCTCCTCTTCCTATTGATCACTGCTCCCCGGCCTTAAGTCACCAATTCCTGTGGCAGCTCTGCTCACTTAGCATTACAAACTCAAACTCAATAAGAAGCAGTCATTTGCCAGTAATCCACTCACACTATGAGCTAGTCCCAAACATTAGTTCTCTTATCCTAACGCCAATTCCTAAAGTACGGTCAGCTATCTATCGCTATACTACCTATCTTATACACTATGCCTTACACTATAATACCTTACATTATCACATCCTACACTGTACATAACATGTGCTGTTCATCTAATCATCTGCAAATGTTTTCAGCCATTTCAGGGACACTTACTCCATGTATCATGTGTAGGGTCGGTGCGCCGGGCTGGGGGGTGGTCCCTCTGGATACCGTGCAGCAACGTACAGACACAAGCTGGAGGCAAGTTTTGGGTGCAACAGGTCCAAGTTTATTCTTTCCCTCGCCGTCCGCCAGACGGCCTCACTGCACACCGCACTTTCCTTCACAGTTCTCCGGTTACAGAACACAGGGTGACACACTTTCTCCAGGGACGTATATTTACGTACCGTCCCCTTTTACACTCAGTGACGCTCTGACAGCTCTGTCACTGTGGCTGCCTTAGGCCTATACACCAACAGTAATGTTACTGGTTAAGCATCGTTCCAATACAGTGTCCCACACCCGGAGCCTCGTCTATACTGTGGTACTTCGTGTCAGGACCACTCCCTGACTTCCTTTCTCCTCAGTCCCCCTGGTTGGGTTTTCCTCACAGTGCAGCAATTGTCACAGTCTCTTCGTCACTTGAGCTCCCCCTGGGGACTGGAACTTTCTGGAAACCTCCATACTTCCTGCCCTGGCTTTCAAATTTATAGCTTTCCCAGTTCCCTATAACTCCGCCCCCCATGACCAACGGTTTCTTAGCCCTAAGCTGATGTCAAGTCCTATGCTCACACTTCTCCCTGCCCTCTAATGTCAGTTCAAGGTACTGCACGTCACCTACACTTTCCTAGCTGTTTTCCCTTTTGAAATCTCACCAGTCAGTCCGTCCGTCAGGTCACCTTCCTTACACTTGCATAGATATTATGGTTGCAGTGCTTGTTATACTTTGCTGTCATCTACTGACCATTATTATTATATGTTTTCAGGTTCAGAAGCTTTAATTCCCACAAAGCCTCTGTGTATAATGTCACTGGTGATCACTGGATTACATATACACTATATACAGAGCACCTGTGTATAATGTCACTGGTGAAGATTCTTCCATGAACTTCCATGATTCACATAAGAATTTGCATGTAAGTCATAGTACAGACTATTAAGACAGTATAGGTGACAAAAATAATCAGTCCGTCTATATGTACAGTGGGGAAAAAAAGTATTTAGTCAGTCAGCAATAGTGCAAGTTCCACCACTTAAAAAGATGAGAGGCGTCTGTAATTTACATCATAGGTAGACCTCAACTATGGGAGACAAACTGAGAAAAAAAAATCCAGAAAATCACATTGTCTGTTTTTTTTTTCATTTTATTTGCATATTATGGTGGAAAATAAGTATTTGGTCAGAAACAAGCAATCAAGATTTCTGGCTCTCACAGACCTGTAACTTCTTCTTTAAGAGTCTCCTCTTTCCTCCACTCATTACCTGTAGTAATGGCACCTGTTTAAACTTGTTATCAGTATAAAAAGACACCTGTGCACACCATCAAACAGTCTGACTCCAAACTCCACTATGGTGAAGACCAAAGAGCTGTCAAAGGACACCAGAAACAAAATTGTAGCCCTGCACCAGGCTGGGAAGACTGAATCTGCAATAGCCAACCAGCTTGGAGTGAAGAAATCAACTGTGGGAGCAATAATTAGAAAATGGAAGACATACAAGACCACTGATAATCTCCCTCGATCTGGTGCTCCACGCAAAATCCCACCCCGTGGGGTCAGAATGATCACAAGAACGGTGAGCAAAAATCCCAGAACCACGCAGGGGGACCTAGTGAATGAACTGCAGAGAGCTGGGACCAATGTAACAAGGCCTACCATAAGTAACACACTACGCCACCATGGACTCAGATCCTGCAGTGCCAGACGTGTCCCACTGCTTAAGCCTGTACATGTCCGGGCCCGTCTGAAGTTTGCTAGAGAGCATTTGGATGATCCAGAGGAGTTTTGGGAGAATGTCCTATGGTCTGATGAAACCAAACTGGAACTGTTTGGTAGAAACACAACTTGTCGTGTTTGGAGGAAAAAGAATACTGAGTTGCATCCATCAAACACCATACCTACTGTAAAGCATGGTGGTGGAAACATCATGCTTTGGGGCTGTTTCTCTGCAAAGGGGCCAGGACGACTGATCCGGGTACATGAAAGAATGAATGGGGCCATGTATCGTGAGATTTTGAGTGCAAACCTCCTTCCATCAGCAAGGGCATTGAAGATGAAACGTGGCTGGGTCTTTCAACATGACAATGATCCAAAGCACACCGCCAGGGCAACGAAGGAGTGGCTTCGTAAGAAGCATTTCAAGGTCCTGGAGTGGCCTAGCCAGTCTCCAGATCTCAACCCTATAGAAAACCTTTGGAGGGAGTTGAAAGTCCGTGTTGCCAAGCGAAAAGCCAAAAACATCACTGCTCTAGAGGAGATCTGCATGGAGGAATGGGCCAACATACCAACAACAGTGTGTGGCAACCTTGTGAAGACTTACAGAAAATGTTTGACCTCTGTCATTGCCAACAAAGGATATATCACAAAGTATTGAGATGAAATTTTGTTTCTGACTAAATACTTATTTTCCACCATAATATGCAAATAAAATGAAAAAAAAACAGACAATGTGATTCTCTGGATTTTTTTTTCTCAGTTTGTCTCCCATAGTTGAGGTCTACCTATGATGTAAATTACAGACGCCTCTCATCTTTTTAAGTGGTGGAACTTGCACTATTGCTGACTGACTAAATACTTTTTTCCCCCACTGTATATCATGCAGTATAATATTGGAAGACAAGAAAAAAAGGGTTAATGAGTCCATATCTAATTTAAAGGTAGTCTAGAGCTTACCAATATTAAGGTGAAGAACCCCACATACAGCCAGTGCCCCGACACACATTTTGCTGTTATGCTTTCACAAGGGGAGTGTGTATAATGTCACTGGTAATCACTGGATTACATGTACACTATACACTATATACAGAGCTTCTGTGTATAATATCACTGGTGATCACTGTATTAAATTATTAAAGGATCTGGGAATGTTTAAATTGCAAAAAAGGAGGCTAAGAAGAGACTTAATAGCTGTCTACAAATATCCGAAGGGATGTCACAGTGTGGAGGGATCATCCTTATTCTTATTTCAACATGGAAACACGACAGACAATGGAATGAAAGTGAAAGGGAGGAGATGCAGATTAGATATTAGAAAAAAACTTTTTGACAGTGAGGGTGATCAATGAGTGGAACAGGCTGCCACGAGAGGTGGTGAGTTCTCCTTCAATGGAAGTCTTCAAACAGAGGCTGGACAGACATCTGTCTATGTTTTAGTGAGTCCTGCATTGAGAAGGGGGTTGGACATGATGACTCAGGAGGTTTCTTCCAACTCTAACATTCTAGGATTCTAAATAACTGGGAAAATATCAGATTATGTGCAACCAATGTTCTGTGCCAGAGAGAGCAACAACAAGCCATTATGCCTGATCGGGTAATTTTTTTTTTATATATTTCCTGAGCAGCAAAGTGAATCCTAACCCTGGATACAGATAAGGCTGGTTACAGCTGCAGTATTCCTTATTAAAGAATATAAGGTTTCACGGAAACTCATACAAATATAGCGGTAACCATATTACAATTTACAACTATTTTCTCTAGACCAGTGTTTCTCAACATTTATAAGCCTAGTGCCCCCATAGTCAAAGTACCTCCAAAGCTATGATCATACACTGTGCTGAACATATTAAAAGCATGAGGACAAGTACCTTTTATCAAAATTGTCTTCTATTACACGTAGAGAACCAAGAATAAAGACCCAACTCTCCACTGAATATAATTACCATAAAACTAAACCCATTGGAGGCCCTCGCCTTATAGGTGATGACATCCCCCATATTTTTTGAAGCAGAAGACACTGCTGGAAAACACTGTTAGTTTTCCTTCCCGAAGTGTCTTCTTTTGGATCACTTTTGTGGCGTCTTTGTTTTTTTAATCTTAAATCAATATATATATATATATACAGTATATATATATATATATATATATATATATATTCATGATTTTTTAAGCCTGAAACGGTTACAAGAAGTTAAAAGGTTGTAGAACATATGTGCCGCAACTTATTTTCACATTTCTGTTCATACGTTCAGGTTTTTCAATGTTTTCTGAGCGCTTTTTCAGGCGGGTTCAAGGCTGAATCCATGTAAAAAAAAAAAAGACATCTCGTTGCACATATCCTAAAACTCCAAAAACCCAAAAACTGATGGGAGGCAGGCATGAGACTATAAGAGCACGATGACAAAGTCAGTAGACAGTAGAAATGCTGCACCTGCCCAGTGGTGTAACTAGACGCCTAATCCAAATGCTCCAATGGTGCCACCAATTATCGCAGGTTATTAATAGTAATGTTTTTTTTCATAAGGGCTAAAGGGATTCCCCCCCAGGCTTCATGGCCTATGTGTGATTGCAACCCTTCATCTATTATAGTTACTCCATCATACCCTGGCATCTTGTATGAACTCTATGCCATCTTCTCACTTTTTCCCCTCCTTTTCTCTTGTGTTCCCTTAAGTCATGCCCTCCCTAATTCTATATTTTTATTAAAAGTGAATCTGTTACACTATTGACCCTTGAAAACTATTTTCTTGCCCAACGTACCCCTTCTCTATATTGCTAAACTACAAAGAAGTGGCTTTTGCTTCTTGGCGGGGACATTATCTTATTGGGCAGTGGTCAAGATGCGTGAACACCCCCCGAAGCTACAGCTATTAGACCAGTGCAGAACTGAGGCCGTCAAGACAGAGCCGTCACTTCAGATTCTTACATCACATTTAGTGCCTTCAAAATTGAAAGTAAGACTTCAGAACATTTTACACAAAGAAACTCTGTTACTGGAAGAGGCTGATTCCAGCTCTCATTGTGTCATGAAGTTCCCGGTGGCCGTCACGATTCCCTTCTGTCTCTCCTACACTTGGTTTCATGCCAGGAAAAATTCCTAATTCTAAAATTCCAATTTTTAATTTTTTTTTTTTCTTGGGACATGGGTTTGTGTTTTTGGTTTATGCATATTTAAAGGATGGAAACCCCACAGATAAAATACCACTCTTCCATGTGAGTCACTAATTGTTTCCTCCGAGCAGTTTTGGTGGCGAAATCAAAGAGAACACATTTTACTATCAATCCATTGACTGCAATTTGGCAAAGAATCAAAGTTTTCTGCAGGTTATAAATGGAATATTGTCAGATCCAGGTGACGTAAAGTGTAATAATATTACCTGGATACCAGGGCTGTGGAGTCGGTAAGCCAAACCTGCGACTCCGACTCCGACTCCGACTCCTCAATTTCCCTTACACCGACTCCGACTCCATCTCCGACTCCGACTCCACGACTCCGACTCCGACTCCCACACATATTGCTTATATTTAAGTGAAAAATTATTGTAGTACAATGTGAACCTCAGACATTTAATCATTTTTATGATCCAATAATCAAGATATTTAGATAGAACAGAATATATATTGGTGTGCTACCCGGTTTTCATTCTTTTTGGTACAGATACGATATGGATAGACAGATATGGATAAATGGATATATAGATAGAGCAGATTTCTAATCTGCTTTTGCTATTGAAAACATTATCTATGAGCTCAAAAACCTTTCAGGTGATGCAGTTTTTTAAAAAGATGATCAGCTTTTGCAGCTGAAAAACGTATCCTCAAAAAACACAGGAAAAACGCTGTGTGTGAATGTAGCCTTAGATCAGGAATAGAACAGTCATTTATAGGACATTTCATAACTTTCCCAAACTCCTATAAAAAAATATTCAGCACATCCTGCATTGAATTACTGTACCCAATTTATTATATATTTTAGGAGTCGGAGTCGGTCCATTTTATACCGACTCCAACTCCGACTCCGACTCCACCAAAATGAGCACCAACTCCGACTCCGACTCCACGACTCCGACTCCGACTCCACAGCCCTGCTGGATACTGGCGCTTTATTGGCTTATTAGTCATAGGTTGCTCATCATATCATCTGGTTCACGGCCATGCCTTTATTTCCAATTGTTTCAACTGGAAATACAAAACCGTCTAAACGCAAGTTTCTGTTCTCAACAACAGTTTAATAAGGAGACACAAGTCTCATTTAGGAGCCTGGAAAAGTCAGCAATGGTCTTTGTCCAGCACCGGACAATGTAAAGTGCTAACCAGGGCTGTGGAGTCGGTAAGCCAAACCTGCGACTCCGACTCCGACTCCGACTCCTCAATTTCCCTTACACCGACTCCGACTCCAACTCCGACTCCGACTCCACGACTCCGACTCCGACTCCCACACATATTGCTTATATTTAAGTGAAAAATTATTGTAGTACAATGTGAACCTCAGACATTTAATCATTTTTATGATCCAATAATCAAGATATTTAGATAGAACAGAATATATATTGGTGTGCTACCCGGTTTTCATTCTTTTTGGTACAGATACGATATGGATAGACAGATATGGATAAATGGATATATAGATAGAGCAGATTTCTAATCTGCTTTTGCTATTGAAAACATTATCTATGAGCTCAAAAACCTTTCAGGTGATGCAGTTTTTTAAAAAGATGATCAGCTTTTGCAGCTGAAAAACGTATCCTCAAAAAACACAGGAAAAACGCTGTGTGTGAATGTAGCCTTAGATCAGGAATAGAACAGCCATTTATAGGACATTTCATAACTTTCCCAAACTCCTATAAAAAAATATTCAGCACATCCTGCATTGAATTACTGTACCCAATTTATTATATATTTTAGGAGTCGGAGTCGGTCCATTTTATACCGACTCCAACTCCGACTCCGACTCCACCAAAATGAGCACCAACTCCGACTCCGACTCCACGACTCCGACTCCGACTCCACAGCCCTGGTGCTAATGAATATGTATACCCTATCTAACTAACAATTTGGGAAGAGACAAGGGACAACTGAGTGCTGTGCCGGGTCAACGAACTGTATGAACAAAAAATTGGACCATACGGAAACATAAACAGCCGCGTCGTTACTACGCGAAGTGCGCCTGCGGAAGTGACATACACGTCCCCGCTATTCTCGCGCATGCACAGTAACGACGCAGCTGTTACTGCGCCTGCGTGAGAATAGCAGTGATGTCAATGTCACTTGCGCAGGCGCAGTTGTGGCCGCATGGGACTGCCGCGGTGCCTTATGGGATTCGGTGTCAGCGGCCAACTAGTAATTATATAGGTAGATTAGGAAGGAAAAAATGTTTCTTACCATTTTTCCCTTTAAAAAAAATAAATTAGGTTCGGTCTGGTAGATCTTTTTATAAATCCGTAAAACTGGCGCAAAAGTCTGACATTATTCCCAGATACCATATGTGAGTCAGAAAGGCATGCAGGAATCTCCTCCATGCTGTTCCCATGTAGCATTAGCTCTTTCCCATCCATTTCAGGTTTTTTCTCAAGCCCCCAGACTTGTTTGTTGGGTCCAGCAGAAAAAAAAAAATATTCGGTTTTCCCATTGACTTGCATTGGATTCGTTATTCGGTACGAATAAACAGATATTAGAAATTATTCATGCCGATTTTCCCAAATCTGAATATTTCACAATTCGCTCATCGTTACTAGTAACACAAAGTACAATGTGTCACGACAAAACAGTCTCAGAATCAGTGGGATCCGTTGAAGCGTTCCAGAGTTATTATTACATGAAATGACACTGGTCAGAATTGTAAAATTTGCCTGATTAGGAAGGTGAAAACAGGCAGGGTGGTGAAGTGGTTAGAGTGACCATCTTTTTTTTTCTGCATAAATCAATAATTCATTCTCTAAATTCTCAGTTCTGGGAAAAAATTTGTCCTCAGTGAATACAGATTTTTCCATTGCTGAGAATGGAGATGGCAGTTGGTGCTCATAAAGTTCTATGGAGAACTGTAACTTTCATTTCAGGTGAACTTGCAGCAGAATGTCTGTATCTGTCTCTAGCTCCTCCCTCCTCCTTGGAATTTTAAAAGCACCAACTGTCATTTCCTATCTCAGTAATGTGAAAATCTGTCTTCACTGTATAGAAATGTGACCCATGAATTGGGAATGAGTGGTCAGTCCAAGAGGATAAAGAAACCGATTTCTCTGATAAGATATATTAAAACGTTTCTTATTTTCAGCCTGATAAACTGTGGGAGATGATATAACAGGCAAACATCAGGCATTCAAAAATATAAAAAAAATCAACGTTTAACACTCATATGACAACAGTGTATAGTTCTTGACTAACTGAAATGCATAAACTCAAAAGTCAACAAATAGATAACAGTCTATGTCTCCTGTATTACTGAATTTACATCTGAATAATTAAGGTTAATGCCGTTGTGTCACAGTTGCCATAAACTTTGCATTTAAAGGTGTATTCTCAAATTTGAAAGATATCCCCGGGAAAGGGGATAACTTTCCAATATCTGGTAGTCTGACTGCCAAGGTCCCAGTGACTCTCAGAATTGGGGCTCTGTAAAGCCTCAAGTGACTCGAGTGGTGGTCGATCCTGCATATTGCTGTTCGATTCATGATTATAGAAGCGTTGAACACCAACCCGCTATCTCGGGCGCTCCCATAAAGAATGATGAGAGCTACAGTGCGCATGATCAACTACCGCTCGAGCCACACGGAGCTAGTGGCATAAGTTGAGTCCAATTGGCCCAGGTCCAAATTTGGACTTGGGCTCCCAGTGGCATATTGGTCAAATGTATGGGCCCTTGCAGTGTTTGAAATCCTATAAAGATGTATATGTTCATCACTCATGTAATAATGTCCCGTCCTATTATAAGGTCCAGATACTGCCCTCTTCCCGTATCAATGTCCGCATTCAAGGTCCGGATCCTGAGCCACTTCCAGTAATAATATCCCTCATCCTGAACTCCTTCCTCCTAGTATAAGGTCCCCCATCCTTGACCCTTCCTGGTATAATGTCCCCCATCCTTGGTCCCTTCCTGGTATAATGTCCCCTGTGTTGGACCCCTTGCTAGTATAATGTACTCCGTTCTGCCGCTGTCAAAAAAGAATAAACGATTCTTCTTACCTTTATACGCTCCGATAACGCCTCTTCTATAGCCGGTGCAGAAGCTTGCCAGCCATGGGCAGCGACATTAGTTGCCGTGCTCTGATTGGCTGGTGCCATGTATTACAGTGCAGGGATCCACTGGGATTCTGCACCGCTATACATTTCAGCTGAAATAGATGCGCATCCAGCTGAAACAGACACTAGTGCTAGCGGGTCCTCCTCTCGTGATTGTTAAGCCCCTGTATGGGGTTCTTCAGAGCCTCGGTTCTCGGGATTGCTGGTGATCCTAGTGGTTGGACAGCCAGTGATCAGATAGGGAATAACTTTCAAGCTTGAGAATACCCCCTTAGCCACAGAGTTCAGAATGAATACATTGCAGCTCCTCCCTGCTACATGAAGCTAATTGATTGCAATTGATCTGTTTTTATTTTACCTCTAGTGTAAGCTGGAATTAGTAGGAAGTAATAAAAGAACTATTATTAGTCTATGAAGTGAGAAGCTTCTCCATTCCACAGCGCGAATAGAAAAGCCGGGTCACTTTAGAGCACAGTCCCAAACTCCCACTAGGCAATGTTGGTTACATCCTTGCTATGTTCTGGCACCAATTTCCAATATCACTGTGCTGTGGCCATGAAGGCCAATTATGCGGCTGCTATGACGCCCCTGGCTAGAAGGTGTCTATAATAAGATGGTCCAATTAGTATTTTAATAGAGGTAAGAACCTGATTAGCCACAGATACCGCTATATAAGCAAACAGGGCAGGTAAGATAGGATGGGGTCATCTGCACCTTCTGTCCAGGATTACCTGTCAGGATATGTGTTTTTTATAGTCCTAGTTGTTACAGTGGTAGTGAGCTGGTGTATTGCCAACATTCTCCTGACAGGAATTGGGCAGACAATATCTTGGGGATCTTACTATCTTAAGGCCCTTTTACATTTAGCGATGCACCAGCGATCCAACCAGCGATACGACCCGGTCAGGATCGCTGGTGCATCGCTAAATGATCGCTAGTGAGCTTTCATACAGAAAGATCTCACAGCGATGCAGCAGCGACGCAGCGCACGATACTTACCATTCACACACAGCGATCCTGACGTCCTCCCGCCCGCCTCCACGCGTCGCTGGACGTCACAGCAGGAAGTCTCAGCAGGAAGCGCCCGACGAGAAATGGAGCCGGACATTCTCGCGCGATCAGCGATGAGCAGCGGGGGAGCCGGTCACTGGTAAGTATCACACATAGCGATATCGCTAGCAATATCGCTATAACGTCACAAAACCAGTGACGTTTTAGCGATATTGCTAGCGATATTGCTTAGTGTAAAACCCCCTATAATGACAACCCAAAACATCCAAATGACCCTGATGAAAAGCTCTCATACCCCTTTTCTTACTACCGCGCATTGCCCCCTATAACATCAATTACAGCTTGAAGTTTTTTGTGGTAGTTGTGGATGAGGTTCTTTATTTTCTCAGATGGTAAAGCTGCCCACTCTTCTTGGCAAAAGGCCTCCAGTTCCTGTAAATTCCTGGACTGTCTCCCATGAACTGCGCGCTTGAGATCTCCCTAGAGTGGCTCAATGATATTGAGGTCAGGAGACTGAGATGGCCACTCCAAAACCTTCACTTTGTTCTGCTGTAGCCAATGACAGGTCGACTTGGCCTTCTGTTTTGGATCGTTGTCATGTTGGTACGTCCCATGCGCAGCTTCTGGGCTGATGATTGTAAATTTGCCTCCAGTATTTGCTGATAACTTGCTGCATTCATCTTTACTTCAACTTTAACCAAGTTTCCTGTGCCTTTTGTAGCTCAGACATCCCCAAAACATCAGCGATAAGCAAACAGGGCAGGTAAAATAGGATGGGGTCATCTGCACTTTCTGTCCAGGATTACCTGTTAGGATATGTGTTTTTTATAGTCCCAGTTGTTACAGTGGTAGTGAGCTTGTATATTGCCAACATTCTCCTGACAGGAATTGGGCAGACACAATGGCTGTGCCCACATGATCATGTACGCGCCTTCATGTAATAGTACTTTGAGGTTCTTTAAGAGGGTCTTCTCAAGATAGTAAGTTATCCCCTAAGGAACTGCAGCAGATAGCCAAGGGCTGATCCCATAGCCAATGAATGAAGTGGAGATGAGGATACTTGACCTTGGTCCCATGGAGATGGGCACTGCAGAGTCCCATTTTTGGGATCAGTGAGGTTCCAGTAGTCGGACCTCCAGTGATCAGTCAGTTATCCCCTATTTTATGTAAAAGGAATACCTTACTTGGGAAAAACCCTTTGAAATACCTAAAATAACAAACAGGGAGGATACTTCTCCACCCTGGGTCCAGTGCTGTCTGCCCGCCACTGCTGAGGTCTCGATGTTATGGCTAGAGCAGTGATGTCAAGTCAATAGCGCACATCACCACTGAAGCCAATCACTATGGGATCCGGGGAGGGTGAGTTCTCACTCTGTTTGTTATTTTAGGTATTTTACAGTATTTCGGGTTAAAGTTCCAGAAAGTGGAAAACCCTCTTTAAATCCTTGAAATACTATGAAGTCCAGATAATGAAAAGGTTTGATAATACTAAAAACTGTCCCTTTCATGGCATTTAACTGTGGCAAGGATCACACAACAGTATTTTCCTCTTCCGAGAGAATCGGGCCAAATATGCCAATCACACTGTGATCAGACTTTGATCAGAGGTTGATCAGAGTATGATCATAGTGTCATTCGATTTTCTCTGATGAGTAAAAGAAAGTGATGGTCAATGGAGCAGATTTGCATTCTTTCAGCTGGGGACATGGTCCCCTAAGCTGACGTCCTGTAGAATGTCAAATCTTTGTCCCTCGTGATGGAGCCATGATGCCGAGTGAGATCCAATAATCGGATGCAAGTCGCGCATGTTGTGATTTTTCCTCGGACAGACATGTTCTGAGGACATGTGCCTGGCCACATAGAATAACATTCTTCCGAGTGTGATTCGATGTTTTGTCAGATCACACTTGGACTGAAAATATGGGCTTATCTTCTCTTCTTGGAGTCCAAGTGGTGTCCTCTTTTCTCGGAATCTCCCTAACATTCCGGAAACTAAAGTTCACTTAATTTATGGGAGGACAGGTATGATATTGAATAAGATCCTACATGACTTCTAGTTCTGGCAGGGGGTCATCACTTAGGAAATTGTTACATGGCATGTTGTATCTGTCATAAGTCACATGCTGCTTTGTCACTCATTTGGTGCTGTCATCTCACAAGTTTACACACTGCTAATTTTGCAACTCTGTATTTTCTTGGTTCAAGGTTACTGTCACCTTATTGCACTTGTCACCTGCGTGTGATCACGGCGTGTACTTCCATGCAGATATTTCCATGAAATCCTGATCCCAAACTGCTGATAGGGCACAAACAGTGGAACGTTCTTTACTATGAAGGTGACTAATGTGCATGGTGTTCTGGGTGGAGATATGCTCGATGACTCATTGTTTGTGCATGTGATTGAACGCATGTAAGTGGCACACCCCGTGGCGGAGATGTGACGTACGGTACACGCTTGTATAAACACTTTACGTCTCCGCTATTCATGACCTAATGTAGTTTTTTTTTCTTTATTAAAGGACATTTTTTTTTAGTGCACTGTTATATCCGGTGATTAAATCAAACTGAGAAGTAAAATAGATACATGGAAACATCAAACAAAATTAATTTAAATGGATCTTCCAGATTCAGCAAATGTTATTCTTTATATAATGGAAAGTAAGACCATTTTTCTATACAGTTTCTGTTGCAATTTTAATCAGGTTTTAAGTTCTCTGCTCGGTGTCATTTAATAAAATCCTTTATTATTTGCTTCCAGTCTATCAAATTACAGTGGCATGTAAAAGTTTAGGCACCGCTGGTCAAAAGTACTGTTATTGTGAACAATTAAGTTTAAGATGTAATGATTTATAAAAGGGCTAAAGATGACACATTTCCTTTGTATTTAAGGCAAATATATATATATATATATATATAGTCATTTTTTTTACATTTTAATTATTACAAAAAGGAAAATGAGCCAATGCAAAAGTTTGGGCACCCTTGAAGATTTGTGTGCTCAGATAACTGACCATGGTTTCAGACCTTAATTAGCCTGCTAGGGTTATGGCTTGTTCACTATCATCGTTAGGAAAGGCCAGGTGATGCAAATTTCCCAGATTTATGAAAACTCAGCCTCCTCTAACCTTGTGCCAAAAAACAGCAGCCATTGATTCTTCTAAGCAGCTGCCTAGCACTCTGAAAATGAAGATGGTGGAAGCCCACAAAGCAGCAAAAGGGTATAAGAAGAGAGCAAAGTGTTTTGAAGTTGCCTTTTCCTCAGTTCGAAATGTAATTTAGAAATAGCAGGTAACAGGAACACTGAAGGTCAAGATAAGGTCTAGAAGACCAAGCAAAATATCAGTGAGAGCTTCTTATAGGATTTCTAGAGAGGAAAATCAGAACCCCCGCTTGACTGCAAAAGACCTTCAGAAAGATTTAGAGTTGTGGTACATTGTTCTATTAGTCTTAAAAACCTGCGCACATATGACCTTCGTGGAAGAGTCATCAGAAGAAAACCTCTTCTGCATCCTCACCATAAAATTCAGTGTCAGAAGTATGCAAAATAACATCTAAACAAGCCTGATGCATTTTGGGGTTAAAAGAGAACTATTTGGCCACAATGATCAAAGGTATGTGTGGAGAAAAAAAAGGGAACAGAATTTTAGAAAAGGAACATCTCGCCAACCATTGAAGGGAACCTGCCACCAAGTTTAACCACCACCTTTCAGGGCTGATATACAACATTTCAGAATGCTGTATATCTGCCCCCAACATGACCTGCAAGACAAAAAATAGACCTTTTATTATACTCACCTGCGGGGCAGTCCTGTCCGAGGGGTGTCGCTGATCTTGTGGAGCTGCACATCACAGCTCTGTCAATGGCATAGTGGCCACGGCCGGGTACTGCAGATCCCCAGATTCAAATCAATATGGGGTGGATGTGTAATACCAAAGTTCCATTCTCCTACCTGCGATACTAACTAGAAAAAAATTACATTAATTCTACATATATGTTTACTGTCATAGGGGTAGGGGGATAAGTGTCTAACAGATACCCTGGAGGTCACTAAACAATGTACGGCAGCTTCATACACTGTATATATCCGCCTGCCACTTAGGCAGGTAATAGCTGATCAGTGGGAGTTGCCTCCATGATCTAAAATTAATGGCCCATCCTAAAGTATAGCCATATAAAGAACAGGCTACATGACGCTACTCTAATACACATAAGATTATCATCAGCTCCTGCTGATATCAGGGAGACCAGCCAACAGCTATCTAATGCTTAAAGAAAATGTATCATTCTGAAATGTAGGTTTTCATGATGAAAATACATTGTTTGCTGTTTTAGTGTGACTATAAAAAAAATCTTAAAATATTACAAAATATGTAATTGACCATCAGAAATCTCACTTGTCAGTGTTGCTGTATAGGTTGGAACAGAATGAGCAGAGTCGTGTCACAATATCTTCAGAGGACTTCAGTCAATCCTTGGTCTGGGGGGTGGTGCTCTCAGTTACTCCTATTTATTGTAGATACCAGATAGTGCACATGTCCTGCTGCACTGTTTGTACAGGCAATGTAGGCAGTAAGTGGGTATTTACCCTATGGCCACTACCAGTAATAAAATGTCAAAGTGGAAAAAATAAAAATTACAAAATAAAAAAATATAAAAAATAGTGAATATATCAATTATCTCCTACAGACTAATATGTAATTAATTACACTAATATTACATACATAAGTCCAGTGTAATAACTAGACTCTGATGGGCCCTGGTGCAAAATTTGGACCTAGCCCTCCCCCCATAATGTAATAATGTCAACCATCCTGTACTAATGTCACCCATCCTGAACCACTTCTTGGTATAATGTCCTCCATCCTTGGCCTATTTTGGTGATAATATTCCCTTCCTGTGCCCCTTCGAGTAAGAATGTTCCCCAACCTGGGCCCTTTCTCTTATAACGTCCAACATCCTGGGTCCCTTCCTGGTATAATTTCCCCCATTATTGTAACCCTCCCTGCTTTAATGTCCCCCATCCTGAGCTCTTTCCTGCTATTATGTCCCCATCCTGTGTCCTTTCCTGTAATAATGTCCTTGTCAGGCCCCTTCTTTGTATAATATCTCCATCCTGGGCCCCTTCCAGTAATAATGTCCAAAATCCTTAGCCCCTTGCTGCTATAATGTCCCCCATCCTGAGTCCCTTCCGGTAATAATGTCCTTGTCAGTCCCCTTCTTGGTATAATGTTTCCCATCCCTGACCCCTTCCGTCAATAATGTCCCCCATTCTGGGCCCCTTTACTGGTATAATATTTTCCCATCCTGCCTGTCAGAAATCAGAAGCCAACAAAGGGTGGGGAAATAGGGAGAGAGGCAGGAGAGCCGGAGGTGCAGTGTCCGCCCCCTGCACTTGCGAATAATACTTCAAGGCTGGATTTCTCTACAATTTCCAAACTACAAGCAAGGTAAGGATTTAATAAGCATTACAGGGCCTTTACACACTTGCCATTAGTTAGGGATGTAATATGTGATGACTAGCGATGAGCGAGTATACTCGTTGCTCGGGTGTCCTCGAGCGTGCTGGGGTGTCCTCCGAGTATTTTGGCGTTCTTGGAGATTTAGTCTTCTTCGTCTTATCTGCATGATTTGCGACTAGGGTTGAGCGAAACAGGTCGGCCACATTCATAAGTCGCCAACTTATGGCAAAGTCTGATTTCGCCGACCGAAACCCGACCACAGCGTGAAAGTCGGCCATGTGGTGGGCAAAACGAGCGCCAAAGTCAGATTTCCCAGAATGCTTGCACGTGACTTTTTTCAGCCACTGAGCAAGGACGTACAATGTGGGCAACGAGATGACATGTGCAGCGTCCGGGGAGAGATAGAGAGATTTTGCGCACTTTAAAAAAGCGGCCCGGCATGTAGGTGTGTTTACTGTCCTCCACTCCCAGCCGACTTTGCTTCCCCATTGACTTGCATTGGGTTTCGTGTTTCAGTCGGACCTTCGACTTTTCCCGATAGTCGGCCGATTTCGTTCGACTCGACTTTTGAGAAAGTCGAGTTTCATGAAACCCGAGTCGACCCTAAAAAAGGCAGTCGCTTATCTCTATTTGCGACTGCTAGACAGGCTGAATACATGTGTGGAATGCCTGTTTGTTATGGAATTCCCACATGTTTTCAGCCTGGCTACAAGTTGCAAATCATGCAGACTAGAGGACGAAGACTAAATCTCCGAGCATGCCAAAATACTCGGAGGACACCCGAGCATGCTCGGGAAAACCCGAGCAACGAGTATACTCGCTCATCACTAGTGATGACCGGTCACTAAGTCTATAGAAAGTTATCCTCTATTATGTAAGACTAATACTAGTGAGGTGCCACCAGTGTGATTGGAACTTCATGAAAAGTTGAAAGGGGGAAACAAAACTTTTGTTCGGGAGTGAACTTTCTTCTGTAACAACGCAGAATCCAACTATTATAAAAGAATCCCTTGGGGAAATCTTCCTTCTGGAATGATTCATCCCTTTCATCTGTTATGAGCCGTTGCCTGGCTGCACTTTATTTATCGCTGTTACATTTGCCTGTTGCTAATTACGTTAATGAAACACACATCATTGCATACTATGCAGCCTGCCGGTACGTCAGCCGATGTGCCATAAATAGACGTTCCCAGGCTGCTGACGCCAGAATTGTTCCCAATGGATTTGAACTTTCAAATTTTTTCATAATTGTGTATCGCTCATGAAAACGTTTTTGTAAATGGCAAAAAAAAAAAGTTGGCAAAATGTACATATGGGTCAATTTTAGGGAGAGGCAAATTGGGCTCTTCTCCAGGGCTGTCTGTTACTAGGTAGAGCCCAGCGGGTGGAAAACTCAGGTGTAAGCTAGGACCAATCATGATTGGTGATATTTATGACTTAAGGCTAGGACTAAATAGCGACTTTGGGCACAGGAAACCAAGATGGTTGTATTGCAGCTTTGCAAGTAATAATTGTGAAAATGGTTACGCTACTACCCGTGGTGTGATGCACCTCCGACATGACATGTTTGCATACATCAAGCAAGGCAGGTGTCGTGATGACTGAGTCTATCTGGTGTGTGGACCCATGTACAAGGGAGTCATAACCAAGTTATTATTATTATTAATATTTATTTATATAGCGCAATTGATTCCATGGTGCTGTACATGAGAAGCGGTTACATACAAATTACAGATATCACTTACAGTAAACAAATTAAGAATCACAGACTGATACAGAGGGGAGAGGACCCTGCCCTTTCTGACTTACATGCTACAGGATTATGGGGAAGGAGACAGTAGGTTGGAGGGCTGCAGCAGCTCCAGTGATGGTGAGGGGGCAGCGGGGATCATTGCAGGCTGTAAGCTTTCCTGAAGAGATGGGTTTTCAGGTTCCGTCTGATGATCCGAGTGTGGTTGATATTTGGATGTGTTTGGGCAAAGAATGGGGGCTATTCGGGAGAAGTCTTGGAGGCGATTAGGTGAGGAGCGAATAAGTGTGGAGGAGAGAAGGAGGTCTTGAGAGGATCGGAGATTACATGAGGGAAGATATCGGGGGATTAGTTCAGAGATGTATGGAGGAGACAGGTTGTAGATGGCCTTTTAGGTCAGTATTAGTAATTTGAACTGGATACGCTGAGGGAGTGGGAGCCAGTGAAGAGATTTGCAGAGGGCAGAAGCGGAGGAGTAGCGAGGAGAGAGATGAATCAGTTGGGCAGCAGAGTTAAGGATGAACTGGAGAGGTGCAAGGGTGTTAGCAGGGAGGCCACAGAAAAGGATGTTGCAGTAGTCGAGATGGGAGATGATGAGGGCATGCACAAGCATTTTAGTAGAGTGAGGGTTTCTGGAAATATTTTTGAGCTGGAGGCGGCAGGAGATGGAGAGAGCTTGGATGTGCGGTTTGAAGGACAGGGCAGAGTAAAGGGTTACTCCGAGGCAGCGGACCTCAGGTATGGGGGGAAAGCATGATGTCATCAATTGTTATAGATAGGTCAGGTAAGGAGTATCTGTAAAATGGGGGAAAGATGATCAGTTCAGATTTGTCCACATTCAGTTTAAGGAAGCGGGAGGAGAAGAAGGAGGATATGGCTGATAGACACTCCGGGATTCTGGACAGCAGAGAGGTGACGTGTGGGCCAGAGAGGTAGATCTGAGTGTTATCGGCATAAAGATGGTACTGGAATCCGTGGGACTTTATGAGTTGCCCCAGGCCAAGTGTATATATTGAGAAGAGTAGGGGTCCTAGAACAGAGCCTTGGGGGATTCCAACAGAGAGAGGGTGGGATGAGGAGGTAGTGTGGGAGTGGGAGATGCTGAATGTGCGGTTGGAGAGGTATGAGGAGATCCAGGATAGGGCAAGGTCTTTGATGCCAAAGGAAGAGAGGATCTGTAGTAGGAGGCAGTGGTCCAACTGTGTCGAAGGCAGAGGACAGGTCCAGAAGGAGGAGTATAGAGTATTGTCCGTTTGCTTTGGCTGTAAGTAGGTCGTTAGTAATTTTGGTCAAGGCTGTCTCAGTGGAGTGAAGGGGGCGGAAACCAGATTGTAGATTGTCAGAGAGCAGGTTAGATGAGAGATGGGAGGAAAGTTCAGTGTGGACGTGCTGCTCCAGGAGTTTGGAAGAGAATGGGATCAGCGATATTGGGCGATAGCTGGACATAGCAGTTGGGTCGAGGGTTGGCTTTTTGAGGATAGGCGTGATTGTAGCATGTTTGAAAGCAGAAGGGAAGGTACTGGAAGTTAGTGATAGGTTGAAGAGGTGGGTTAGAGATGGGATAAGAGTGGTGGCGAGGTTGAGGAGGAGGTGGGATGGGATGGCGTCAAGTGCACAAGTGGTGAGGTGTGATTTGGAGAGAAGATGAGCAAGCTCCCCTTCAGTGATGTTGGATAAGGAGGTTATGGGGTTTGGGCATTGGTCTGGTATACAAAGGGGTTGTGGTGGTTGAATAATAAAGACTTGCCGTGTTTGGTCTATCTTGTTTTTGAAGTGTATGGTGAAGTCCTCAGCAGAGATTAGGGAAGTTGGAGGGGGCAGTGGTGGGCGGAGGAGGGAGTTAAAAGTATTGAACAACTGTTTGGGGTTGTGGGATAAGGAAGATACAAGAGACGTAAAGTAGGCCTGTTTAACAGAGGTGAGAGCTGATTTAAATGCGAGTTGGTCTCAAGAGGGTAGTGGGTAGGAGACATTTCTGGGTAGACTTGTGTAGGCCAAGCTTGACCACGGCAGTTGGGTTTAGCACAGATGTTTGCAGTTTGTGTTGTGTATTGTGGAGCAATGTTGCTCCAATGGTGTGAACATCTGGCAAGTGTGGGTACGGAAGACGCCAAGTTTATTGTAACACCAAGTTACTGCACTTAGTCTAAAGTCTACATCATGAGTCATAGAATCATAGAAAGGTTGAGTTGGAAATGATCTCCAGGGTCATCGTGTCCAACCCCCCTGCTCATTGCAGGATTCACTAAACCATCTCAGACAGATGTCTGTCCAGCCTCTGTTTGGAGACTTCCATTGAAGGAGAACTCACCACCTATCGTGGCAGCCTGTTCCACACATTGATCATTCTCACTGTCAAAAAGTTTTTTTCTAATATCTAATCTATGTCTCCTCCCAGAGTCAGAAGACCCTTTAAAAGAATGGGCTCCATTTAATGTTCAAACATTAAGTAACATCACATAACCCTTCAGAAGCCTCTCCGAATTTGCAGAAAGCCGCCCGTACTGCTGTCCGCGGTGTCGGTTGCTTTTTGTAATATTTCACATATTTTTACCTTCACTTCAAGGAATAGCATTTTTTTCTGTGTTCCATTTGTCTTTATAACAACTAAAGTTCTGCAATGTTAGCCATGGGCAGGGTCAGATTTACTATATGGCTCCTATATTTACCAATACTTCCAGAGCTAATGTACTGATGACCCTGTCTGCCAGGCAGGAGATCAAAGCTACTACATACATCTGCTGGAAAAATGCTGCTCATCTGTAGCTTATATCATACCTAGCAGAAGATACTTTACAGGAGCTGTGGGAAGTCATTATATAAGGGAAAAGGAAGGTTCTGCTGTGCCTGCTGGGGAAAGAGATGAGCCCCGCTGTGACTACTGGGAACCAGAAGGGATTCATTTATTATTTATTTATTTTTTTTAACCGTCTCCACTTGCTTGCATTACGGACCTTGCAGGGATTTTGTTAGTAGGGTTTTGCTACGGAATCTGAGAGCACCATGATGTAGGGGCTGAGACACAGATTCCAGCGATGTGTCACTTACAAAGCTGTTGCTCTTTTAATAAAATCAGTGTTGTATCAGAGGGAGATTATCACTACAGAAGTAAATGTCTCGTGCCTCCTAATCACCTGCTGAAGTTAAAACCACCAGTGATCAGCAGCTTTCTGTCAATATACAATGTACACAGAAAGCTTCCAATCAGTGGTGTGGGCTGGGCTATACACAAAAACTGCCAATCAGTGGTGTGGGCGGCGTTATATACAGAAAACTGCCAATCAGTGGTGTGGGCGGCGTTATATACAGAAAACTGCTAATCAGTGGTGTGGGCGGGGTTATACAGGGCTCAGCATTTGAGTACTGCTAGATCAACAGCAGAGAAAACAGGGATTGTATCAGAATGACAGCATTCAGTACAGTAAGTGACACATCACTGAATTTAGGGTCTCTGCCCCTGCATTATGGTCCTCTTAGGTTACACAGCAAAAACATGCTGACAGATTTCCATTAGTGACCTAAGCAATTTTGCTATGTTTTTTATCTACCCCCATGAATTCTATATTGTTCTTTATCAGGAGATACACAACTTTCTTTAGATAATATATATCATAGGTATTATTTTCTATTTTTTTTCTTCATTAAATCTTGTAGAGAGGTGATAAATGGGAAAAAAAATACCACAGTGTGTAAGCATTTAAAAAGAAAAAAGTTTTTACTTCTTTATTATGTCTAGATTTCTTCCTGTATTTGTTGTGATGGTGTGGTTTCCAAGTATGGGATCTAAACCATATTGATATACTTTACATTTAGGAGAGAAATTCTATTTTCGTAAAATGGACATGGGAACTCAAGAAAGGTGACTCAAAGCCAGGGGAAAATTCATTCACTGCACAAATATGATATACCGACAGGAAAAATTGCAGGATGTATACATTTTATTAGATAAAAAAATATGAAGAAATAAATAGGTAAAATATGCCAAAATACCATAGACACAAGAAAAAAAAAATGGTTGGTGAGCCAAAGGAAAACATACATAAGGATATCCCATATATAGAGAGAATAGCAACATGGAATCAAATGTAGGAATTATCAGTAAAAATACATGTATTAATCAACAACCAATGTTAGGTAAGATGATCGTGGTACAAGGGTGAAAGAATCATTTAAGTAGATCCCTGTGAGCAAAATCAGAGCACCCTGGTAAGATACAGATTCCAAAAATGCCCAGAAGGGCAGGATAAAGTGGAAAAGGCTATATAGGATAAAATGCCAAGACTCACTCACCCGACGCGCGTTTCGCAACTACTTTGTCCAGGGTGGCTGGTGGGGAGTATATTTTGGGAAAGCTGACCAATCACTGAAATTACCTGAGTGGCGATCATGTATAATAGAAATAACAAAGCTCAAAGAAGACACAGGACCATGCACAAAGAAAAAGTAAAATGGGTATGACCTGACATTAGTTCGTAGACGCTAGCATAAATGTCAAAGAATAAACCTTTCTTAAGCATACTTTTTGCATCAATGCACACCTACATCAATACGGGTGTAGTTCGCCATTGGGCCGTATTGTTTTTTTTCCACTGAAGGTTAAAAAATAAAAGGTTATACATTGTTATAGTATATTCATCATTACCTTTTGTGCTTTTTATGTAACTAGTTTATGACCATAACTCTAAATATAACCCTAACCCTAGTTAGCAATATAAACAAATGTAAGAATATGACATTTTTCATAATGTGTATTTATTTTTTATTTATACAGGTCTCTCATCTCAAAAATTACAAGGTATAGGAGGTGAGGATGGTGAAAGAGAGCAAAGCCTGGTTTCTCCGTTAGCCAGGCTTCCTGTTAACAGCTGGAGCATGAAGATATCAGTACTGCCTGCAGAATGATCTTTGAAACAGATTTAGAAAAAAATAAAAAGTATGGAAGAGGGACATTAGGTGTGAAGCTTCCTACAACTTCTGTGCATGTTATAGGGCCAAAATCACCAGGGTATGTAAACTTTTGATCAGGGTCATTTGGATGTTTTGGGTTGTCATTATGATTTAAAAAGAGAAAACACAGTAGTTTGACAATAAATGGCTTCACCCAACCTCTAACCATGAGTGGAGGAAAAGTTTTGGTGTTATCATTCATATTCTCTGAAAAAAAGGCCAAGAAAGCAAAAATTCTGCTGGGGTATGTAAACTTTTGAACACAACTGTATCTTGACTTCAGCAAAGCATTTGATAAAATATCTCATACTATCCTCATTGAAAAAATGGCTAAGTATTGGATTGACAAGGCTACAGTGGATTCATAACTGGATCAGAGATCGTACTCAAAGAGTGGTAATAAATAGCTGCATATCCAAATGGAAGATTGTTTCAAGTGGGGTACCACAAGGTTCTGTACTGGCCCCAGTGTTGTTCAACATTTTTATAAATGATCTAGATAAAGGAACTGAAGGTAAACTAATCAAATTTGCAGACGATGCAAAGCTAGGAGGGATAGCTAACACAAGAGAAGACAGAGAAAGAAATCAGAAGGATCTAGATAAGCTTGAACAATGGGCAGTGACTAACAGAATGGTATTTAACATGGAGAAATGCAAGATTCTACATCTGGGCAAGAAAAATGAAAATGACATAGAGAATGGGAGGAATAGAACTAAGCAACAGCACATGTGAAAAACAGTTGGGTATGCTAATAGATCACAGACTGCACATGAGTCAACAGTGTGATGCAACAGCAAAAAAAGGCAAACACAGTTCTAGGATGTATTAAGAGAAGAATAGAGTCTACATCACGTGAAATAATTATCTCCCTCTACTTCTCCTTGGTCAGGCCTCATCTGGAATACTGTGTCCAGTTCTGGGCAGCACTTTTTGAAAGAGACTTTGAAAAACTGGTGCAAGTTCAGAGAAGAGCTACTAGGATGGTGAGCGTACTGCAAAGGAGGTCCTACGAGGAATGATTAAAAGATCTGGGAATGTTTGGCTTGCAAAAAAGAAGGCTAAGAGGAGACTTAATAGTTGTCTACAAATATCTGAGGGGCTGTCACAGTGTAGATGGGTCATCTTTATTCCCATTTGCACATGGAAACATGAGAAGCAATGGAATGAAACCGAAAGGGAGAAGATACAGATTAGATATTAGAAAAAACTTTTTTGACAGTGAGGGTGATCAATGAGTGGAACAGGCTGCCACGAGAAAGTTGTCTTTCAATGGAAGTCTTCAAACAGAGACTGGACAGACATCTGTCTGAGATGTTTAGTGAATCCTGCATTGAGCAGGGGGTTGGACACGATGACCCTGGAGGTCCCATCCAACTCTAACATTCTACGATTCTATGGCTATACAAATAGTAGAACATTTAAACAGCAAAAAGTCAAAATTGGGAAATAGAAAAGGAAACTGACACTATTACGGTGGCCATGGCCCCTGACTCACTCCTATTATTGATTTACAGCCGATCTGAAGCTATTGTGACAATGTGTATGACGGATCGGTTTCCATTTACCCTTCTAGACAAACCCTGAGCAAGAGTGAAGTTTACAAGGAGAAAAATAAGCATGAGATAACTGATGGAAACTAATAAACTTGCAGCCACATTTCCTATCAGGCTGTAAAACATCAATATGCGTTATATACACAGAATCAGACTGGAGCACCAGAAGATCATCCGGTTCTAGGTCAATCATGTGCTTAAATTGTCCACATAAATAGGATTTTACAATGTATTTTTTTTAGTGTTCTGTCTAAATGAAATAAAAAATCCACTGAAAGGTCCTCCTTAAAGAAACTCCATGTAAAGTTAAATTGGAGACCACCACTGTCTACTAAGGTCAATTTTTAAGGTGCCTTAGGCAAACTGATAGTCAAACGAGCCAAGCTAGTTCCCAATTACAGTCCTGTGTATTGATTCCAGCGAGCAGCCAGTCCACGAGAAAAAATGCATGTACGTTAAGTGCTGCAGATAATATGTTACAGTATGGGGACAGAACAGGCATAATTCCATCGTTCTGTTCCCATCCATGATTGGTTGGTTTATGTACAGGTTAGTAAGCGAGCGCTGATTGACTTGCGTATAGTCGATTGGTGCTTGTTAACGACTGACCCATGTAAATGCACCTTTTTAAGGTATTTGAGATAATTATTATACATGTGTTTCCAAGGATAACCTCATCATATGGTAAGATCATTTCTTCTGCTGGGTCCAAAGTAGACAAGTCCAGGGCCGTCCTCACTTTAGATTGTACACAGGGGCGTATCGGTAGCAGAGGATGCGAAAGCTTTTGGGCCCTTGGAGTCAGCGACACTTTTAGCTGGATTTTGCCTAACATTCAGTTTAAATGTATTATAGGGCAGAGATCCACCAGCTCCCTGCATCACATTAGCTATACAGTATAATATAGCCATCATAGGCCGATGTTGGCATGCGCGTAGCCGGTGGGTCATCATGTCGCTGCCATACGCCCCCTACACCTACTCTGGTGGATGAAGAGGATGTTGCTCACTGTGGGTGTAAGGAGGTGGCAGGTCCCCTCAGTTGCGCCCTCTCCTCTCGCAGTGTGACACCCCGTGCACCTCCTGTATAATAAGTTATGCATCACTATATGTTGTCTGTTGTGTAATGTAATGTATGTGCTTGTTATGCCATGTAATGTAGTGTATGTTGTTATAATGTTCCCTTTAATGTGCTGTGCCTGTCATGTCTGTAATGTACCTAGTGGAGGCAGGGACAGAAACAGTAAAGCAACAGGAAGCTGCTGTTTCCCTCCATAACTGTCTGGGACTTGGACAGGACAGATGTGCATCATACAGGGCACTGCCCGGCTTCTGGATAGGAGGGAACTGTTGCCCTGGATTCTACAGGACTGAGGAACAAGGACTAGCTGCTTGCATTGCGGGTCTCCAGGACTAGAGGAGGGCCCCACGCTGCAGGGGTTATAAGCGCCCAGATCCCAGCGTGTGGATTGTTGTGACTTTTGGATCCTGCAGCCGTTGTGGGTACAGCCGCAGCCAGAGTCACGGAGAGAACAGTAATCCAGTTGCGCACTTTTCTTTGTCATCTTATTCCTACCATCCTGATCTATTAAAAATTACTTTGTTTTCCCCATTGGACACAGTTGCCTCTTCTGTCTACTACTACTGCGGCTGGAGCAAGAACAAGGTACTTCGTGAGGAAGGTTGTCTTGGTCCCATCTGTTTATGTGCAAGGGGACCAAGGGGGTACTCGCTGACAGCTAGCTCAATGGTCTCTGTCTGTGTGCTGTACCTTTAAGAACTCGACTCTGACTACAGAACTTCCCCCCCTGGTCTCCCCTTGCTACATGGGAAAGGGCAGGTGAGGGGAAATTTTTTTTCTACTTTTATTGTATAGGAGAAAAGCACCAGGATGGGATACTTATCACAGGAAAGGGACCAGGATTAGGGCATTATCACAGGATAGGGACCAGGATGGAGGACATTATCACAGGATAGGAAACAGGATATAGAATATTATCACAGAATAGGGACCAGGATGCAGTACATTATCACAGGATAGGGACCAGGATGGAGGACATTATCACAGTATAGGGACTAGGATGGAGGACATTATCTCAGGAAAGGGATTAGGATGGAGGACATTATCACGGGATGGGGACCAGGATGCAGGACATTATCACAGTATAGGAATTAGGATGGAAGACATTATCACAGTATAAAGATTAGGATGGAGGATATTATCACAGTATAAGGATTAGGATGGAAGATATTATCACAGGATATGGACTAGGATGGAGGACATTATCACAGGATATGGACTAGGATGGAGGACATTATCACAGGATAGGGACCAAGATGGAGGACATTATTACAGGATAGAGACCAGGATGGAGGACATTATCACAGGATAGGGACCAGGATGGAGGACATTACCATATGATACGGATCAGGATGGAGGACATTATCACAGGATATGGACTAGGATGGAGGACATTATCACAGGATATGGACTAGGTTGGAGGACATTATCACAAGATAGGGACCAAGATGGAGGACATTATTACAGGATATGGACTAGGATGGAGGACATTATCACAGGATATGGACTAGGTTGGAGGACATTATCACAAGATAGGGACCAAGATGGAGGACATTATTACAGGATATGGACTAGGATGGAGGACATTATCACAGGATATGGACTAGGATGGAGGACATTATCACAGGATAGGGACCAAGATGGAGGACATTATTACAGGATAGAGACCAGGATGGAGGACATTATCACAGGATAGGGACCAGGATGGAGGACATTACCATATGATACGGATCAGGATGGAGGACATTATCACAGGATATGGGCTAGGATGGAGGATATTATCACAAGATAGGGACCAGGATGGAGGACATTATCACAAGATAGGAACCAGGATGAAAGACATTACCATATGATACGGATCAGGATGGAGGACATTATCACAGGATATGGGCTAGGATGGAGGATATTATCACACGATAGGGACCAGGATGGAGGACATTATCACAGGATAGGTACCTGGATGAAAGACATTACCATATGATAGGGACCAGGATGGAGGACATTATCACAGGATAGGGACCAGGATGGAGGACATTACCATATGATACGGATCAGGATGGATGACATTATCACAGGATATGGGCTAGGATGGAGGATATTATCACAAGATAGGGACCAGAATGGAGGACATTATCACAGGATAGGAACCAGGATGAAAGACATTACCATATGATAGGGATCAGGATGGAGGACATTATCACAGGATATGGGCTAGGATGGAGGATATCACAAGATAGGGACCAGGATGGAGGACATTATCACAGGATAGGAACCAGGATGAAAGACATTACCATATGATACGGATCAGGATGGAGGACATTATCACAGGATATGGGCTAGGATGGAGGATATTATCACAAGATAGGGACCAGGATGGAGGACATTATCACAGGATAGGTACCAGGATGAAAGACATTACCATATGATAGGGACCAGGATGGAGGACATTATCACAGGATAGGGACCAGGATGGAGGACATTACCATATGATACGGATCAGGATGGAGGACATTATCACAGGATAGGAACCAGGATGGAGGACATTACCATATGATAGGGACCAGGATGGAGGACATTATCACAGGATACAGTCCAGAACAGAGGACATTATTACAGGTATTTCTGACCAAAATTTTGATGGGGCACAGGTACAAGTTTTGCATTGGGGCCCATAGGACTCTAGTTGCACCACTGATTATACAAAAACCTTTGGTTTTGGCAGCCCCTATGTCTATATGTTGTACTGCCATACGTATGCATATAATTATATTATATGATGCCAAAATAAGTTTTGGCCAAATATCACTTTTATAATAAAACACAATTCTATAGTGCAAAAAAAGTATACTAAAAAAAAGATGCATACCATGCAATGTACTAAGCAGTATTACTGCGCTACACCCAAGTAAATACCACCATACGGTGCTCATTTAATACTAATATGCATTGACCAAATAGCAGATCCATACATAACAGTGCTGTATAACGACTGCAACATTGTGGTACAATAAGATGTATGGTGGTTTGAGGTCACAATCATTATTTTCAGTCCATCTGTGGCACCCCCTTCAGCATTGGTGGGTGCCGCAATAGTTGTACACCATAGGACTCACAGTACATGTGCCGTCATAGTCTAACCTACATTTATAGACCTGATCAAGTGAGCTTGTGTATCAAAAGGCGTTTTGCAAACATGTACAAGGCAAATACATGCATTTAGCCTCATCAGCGAAGGTAAGGATTCAACATACATCCAGTAGAACAAGTTGGATCTGTAATTCTACTCCTGCCTAATTCTAGTATACATGCAGCGTAGCATGGTAAAACGTGTAACACCACATTGTGTGTTTAACCCTTTTTTGTCTTCCATGCACTAGAGACATTTATAGAGGAACTGTCCCTAAATTTTAAAAATGGGCATATTTTGCTCCTATTTTTTTATGCTGCCTCCCCGAATATTTAGTTTTCTGTTTGTTTGTTTTTAATCCGCCATACTGTTCCAGACATATATGCGTTATTTAGTGCTAATTTTTATGGTCTTTATAAGCGGGTGTGGCTCATGGGTTAACGATACAGAGCAACATAAAGATACTCCCTGGAGGATCCTGTGAGTTATGCCCCATTGTAAAGAAAACAAATAGCACAAAAAAGCCCATATCTCTGGAAATGTATGGGAACGTTAAAGAAAACGTGCAGCATTTTTAATGAAATCCCCAAAACAATTTTAAGACCAAAATACATGATACGTGTGTCTTATGGTGTTTGAAAGGGGGTGTGGCTCACAGGATCCTCTGGGGCGTGTCTTTAGGCTGTGCTGCATTATTACCTGTGAGCAACTCTCCTTGGAAAGATCATAAAAATTATCACCAAATACAAAGATCCATATACATAAGATCCATATTTCTGGACCGTATGGCAAGTTTAAAAAAAATAGAATGCTCAAGGGAGCAAAAACTGATCACTTTTGACTAAGTGACAGGTCCTTTTTAAAGATAATTTTGCTCGGCACCACTTGGCATCATCCAGGTCCCAGAGCCAATGTGAAGGCAGCTCCTGATGTGGCAGATATGGTCTTTGCATGCAAAACATGATCAGGTTATTTGATAGTTGGCGGTTGGCACCCACAAAAACTGAACCTGTTGATGAGCTGACTACTGTCCCAGCTTCTTTACAATGCCAGCTTTACTAAGTTGTACAACTGCCTATTCACGGGCACAAAGGTCTCTCCGCCACCTTAGGGTCAAAGGACACTTATTCTCCTGATCGGTGTGGATCCTAGAGTTATCAGACATTTATGGTATATTGTCTTTCATTTAGCATCCCTCACTTCAAAATAGAGATCGTCCCATCTCTAAACCTGGAGAATGGGCAGGCGATCTCTATTCCGGGGTAATGGATGCTAAATGAATAAAACTCTTTAAGAAGACTCCCGGGAAGGATAAGAAACTCAAGGTAAAAAAAATGTATAATATATTATCTGGAGATCATGGCACCTATGATAATTGAAGAACATTAGTAAGTTGCATAAATCACTGTTATCTGCACAAAGGCCACATAAGATGACATCTGGTAATAAACCTAGGCTTTAAATTGACAGGAGACCCTGATCTACCTGGTCAGGGTGGGTTCCCAGAGGTATCAGAATTTTATAGAAACTTTTTTGTCCTAAATGATCTATGAAAAGTCTTTTTCTTCCTGATTAATATGCCAAAGTTCAACTCGACCGTCTGTCTTCATTGTTGGCATACAATAAACATGCTATAGACTGGATGGGGTATAAACACTTTTTTACAACTACCAGTATGTTACTTGTGGGGAGTAGATTAGTTGTGACAAAATCCGCCTGATAGTGTTCGAAATACTTTGCCTTCTTTCTTCCACCATGTGCGTTTATTAATTTTAAATTCTCTAAATAAAGAATCAAGTTTTAATACATATCCAGGAGCTGGAACTAACTTGTCTTCTACATTTTCCACTAGCTCATGTCTTGCCTGACGTGGTTCCGTGCACACCTGACTCCCTGCAGCATCGGTGAGCTGGCTTTTTTTTTCACTTTTTACTTACAGTAAATGAGTTTACCTGAAGCAAAAAACATAAAAGTTACTTAGGATGACAAAGGTCTTATTTAGACATGTTTTTTTTTCCCACAAAAATAAAAAAAAATGCTTTGATTTACACATCTGTTTTGGAACAGATTTTCGTTAGTGTTTGGTCAGTTTGTCAGTTTGTACCATCAGATGTTAAATTGCATAGTTTGTCCTACCTATTGCAATGTTAAGATCGGTCAGCACATTCAGATCGCACAAATGACATAGATGTGCTGTATGAGATTTTCAACAAACCATAGATTTTTATGTGTGATTTTGATCAATGACTCTGATCAAAATCGGACCTGTCTTTCTTTTTTCATGGACGAATCATCTGCATAAAAAAGGGACTGTAATGGGAACATTTTCTACCCCTGGAAAACACAGCTACAATTTGTATGTGAGTCACAGCTATCTGAACAGTTTTAGAGGTTGCAAAGATAGTTCCCAAAAGCCCCCCTGCTTTTTTAAGAGGACATCATTATTATAAATGGCACATGATCGGTGAGGGTAACTCAATTACAGAGTCTCAGAAGATTGAAGGCTGGCTGGGCTTTAGATTCTTATTTTCCACCATACATTGTAGTGTAAAGGTCTCTGGTGGGAAATACTTCCAGTTTCCTTTTTAAGCTCTGATTCGGATCAGGTCTCCCTTTCTCTCTGCAGAATATAACACGACTGGTTAATTATTGACTCATGCACGCTATAGCTTTATTTATGTCTAAAGAAAGCTGAATGGCAACTAATATGACCACAGTCCCGCAGCGCAATATTCAAAGTGAGGAAAGAGAAAAAGAAACTTACACTACTGCTGTGACAAGTCATTCATGCCAGATATTAAATGATATATATGTGGGCTCACCAGCCAGCGGCCATCTCTGCTGAAGAGGGCGCCACAAAAGTTATAGTACCAGAGTAATAGTAATATTAGTAAAAGTAATACCATATAAGGTAACGTTCACACATTCAGTATTTGGACAGTATTTTACAACAGTATTTATAAGACAAAATCAGGAGAAGAACCATCAGAGGAAAAGTGTAATAGAAACATGTCACCACTTCTGTACCTATTACCCACTTCTGGTTTTTGCTTTCAAATACCGATGTAAAATACTGACCAGATATTGAACGTGTGAACGTGGCCTAAAAGAGTATTACTAATCATACAGTGGTGTTTAGTGTTGAGTGATACCTTCCGATATCGGGAAATATCGGATCGGATTGGATCGGACCGATACCCAAAAAGTATCGGATATCGCCGATTCCGATACCGGAAACCAATGCAAGTCAATGGGACAGAAATATCGGAATTAAAATAAACCCTTTCTTTCCTTGTAGGTTAATTCTACATGAAGGAAAACAACTAAGAATAATGTAGAATGTATTGGGGGAGGTGGAGGAGACATTAAAGGCATAAAGGTTTAGCCCAATCAAATGGAATAGCAGGAATAAAAAATTTTTTAAGACGTTCGAAGTTACAAAGATATTGACTATGTTAACCTTTTTTATATTTTGTCAGATATGTATGTTTCACTACTTCCATGCTCTTCACCTTCTTTTTTACTTCTCCCACACTTTCTCCTTCATGATCCTCAGCAGCAGCAGCAGCAGCATCTTTTTCATCAACTTCTTCTTCACCTTATTCATCTTCTTCATCTTCTTCCTTCTTCTTCTTCTCCTTCTTCCTATTATTCTTTTTTTACATTCTTCATATTCTTCTTATTCAACTATTATTCTTCATATTCTACTTCTTCATCTTCTTCTTCCAATTCTTCTTCTTCATCATATTCTTATTTGTGACAGGCATTCCTGTAGTTGTTATCTATAAAAGTTTGAAGATTACACCTTTCGTTCTGCCTGTTATAAAAGATTTACAACAGGATTTGTCCGTGTTCAGTTTGGCCTGCAGCAGCAGGCATTTTCCAGGGGCACCACGAGGAGGAACGGACTCACCCCCATACACTGCTTAGTCTTCTTCTGCTTATAATTTAGATAATATCTTTTGCTCTGATTTTTAGTCTTATGCTTAATGTTCTTCTGCTTTTTGTTATTCTGCTTCTTGGTCTTCTGTCTCTTGTTGTTCTGTATCTTGGTGGTTGTCTTCATGTTCTTTGTCCTCTTGGTCATCTTCTTCAGGGTCATCTTTTAGGTCTTCTTTGGGGTGGTCCTCAGGGTCGTCGTCTTAAGGGTCGTCGTCTTTGGGGTCGTCGTCTTCTTCGGGGTGGTGTTCAGGGTTGTCGTCTTCAGGGTCTTCGTCTTCGGGGTCATCGTCTTCTTCGGGGTGGTCTTCAGGGTCGTCGTCTTCAGGGTCATCGTCAGGGAGATCCAGAGTGATTACCAAAAACCATTTCAAAAAGCTTGAACTTGGAAATGTAGCAGAAGGTACAAGAAGGCTGAGGAGCTGCCGAGAACCAGCTGACGGTACTGGAACCCGGATGGGTAGCAGAAGGAACAAGAGCCAATGGCACTACCGAGGACCAGCTGATGGTACTAGAAACCGGTTACTAAGCAGGAGGTACCTGTGCTAGAAAGCACTACCAAGGACCAGCAGACGTTGCTGGAACTCGGATACCGAAAAGGAGGCACCTAAGCCAAAGGCACTGCCGAGAACCAGCTGACGGTACTGGAACCCGGATGGGTAGCAGAAGGTACCCATGAAAAACAAAGTTGCAAGGCCGCGAGCCGGCCGCAGTTACCGAAACCCACAGTCCAACAGGGGGTGCTTGTCCTATTGGCACTACGGAACCAGCCTTTATTGCCAGATCCCGCAGCCCACATAGGAAGCACCTAAACTGCAGGCACCATAGAGTCGGCTAACCCGACCGCAACATGACAGGACAACGTATTGGTGGCAAAGTGACGTTGACACTACCCGGAAACAGCTGGCGTGCTGGAACCAGGCTTGGCAGGAGGGAGTAGCCGTGCCAAAGACACTGCCGAGATCCAGCTGACGGTCCTGGAACCCAGATGGGTAGCAGAAGCTACAAGAGCCAATGGAACTACCGAAGAACAGCTGACGGTGCTGGAACCCGGTTACTAAACTGGAGGTACCTGTGCTAGAAAGCACTACCAAGGACCAGCAGACGTTGCTGGAACTCGGATACCGAAAAGGAGGCACCTAAGCCAAAGGCACTGCCGAGAACCAACTTACGATACTGGAACCCAGATGGTAGTAGCAGGAACAAGAGCCAATGGAACTACCGAGGACCAGCTGACGGTGCTGGTACTCGGAGGGGTAGCAGAAGGAACAAGAGCCAACGGCACTAACGAGGACCAGCTGATGGTACTGGAACCCATTTACTAAGCAGGAGGTACCTGTGCCAGAAAGCACTACCAAGTACCAGCAGATGTTGCTGGAACTCAGATACCGAGAAGGAGGCACCTAAGCCAAAGGCACTGCCGAGAACCAGCTGACGGTACTGGAACCCAGATGGTAGCAGAAGGAACAAGAGCCAATGGAACTACTGAGGACCAGCTGACAGTGCTGGTACCCGGAGGGGTAGCAGAAGGAACAAGAGCCAATGGCACTACCGAGGAGCAGCTGATGGTATTGGAACCCGGTTACTAAGCAGGAGGTACCAAGGACCAGCAGACGTTGCGGGAACTTGGATACCGAGAAGGAGGCACCTAAGCCAAAGGCAGTGCCGAGAACCAGCTGATGGTACTGGAACCCGGATGGGTAGCAGAAGGTACCCATGAAAAACAAAATTGCAAGGCCGCGAGCCGGCCGCAGTTACCGAAACCCACAGTCCTACAGGTACTACTAGTAGTGGGAATGTGGACAGAGCAGGAGAAATTGCTGGACACACAGCAGGGGATCAGCTGACATTACTGAACCCCAGTAACACAGGAGCAAGTGTTGATTGTGCAGATGGCACTTCTGAGCAACTACTGGCGGTGTTGGAGCCCAGGGTAAATACTAGAGATAGAGTGGAGCCAGAGGCCTAATTGGAGCAAGTTTAAAATCAGTAGTAGTGTGAATGTGGACAGAGCAGGAGACATTGCCGGACACACAGCAGGGGAGCAGCTGACATTACTGAGCCCCAATAACACAGGAGCTAGTGATTTTCTGTGCAGACGGCACTTCTGAGCAGCAACTGGTGGTGTTGGAGCCCAGGGATTACAGTTCAGGTGGTAGAAACATGAACACAACAGGAGACCTGGATACTGTTGCCAACCAATTATTTAATCTGGAAGAGGACTGGCAAATTCCGGCGAGATCCAGGCCTTGTTCATTTTCAGAAAAGTAAGCCGGTCAACGTTATCGGAGGATAGTCGCATGCGACGGTCTGTTAGTACACCACCTGCGGCACTAAAGACGCGTTCCGATAATACACTAGCAGCAGGGCAAGCCAGCAACTCCAATGCATACTGGCTAAGCTCTGGCCATGTATCCAGCTTAGAGACCCAAAACTTGAAGGGGGAAGAGCCGTCTGGGAGTACACTGAGAGGGCAAGACATGTAGTCTGTCACCATCTGACGGAAACGTTGCCTCCTGCTGACTGGAGCCGTCTGTGATGGTGTAGACATTTGTGGCGGGGACACAAAACTTTGCCACATTTGGGCCATACTGGTCTTGCCTTGTACTGAGGCGCTGCTTCTGCTCCCTCTTTGTGCAGAGCTTCCTCCACTGCCTCGACTAAAGCACTAGCAGCACTGCTCTCGGGTGGAATGGAGAACATGATGGAATGCACCAGCGTGTCTTGGTACTCCCGTATTTTACGCTCCCGGTTCAATGGTGTTATGAGGCTTTGTAAGTTGTCCTGGTAGCGAGGATCTACACCCAATAATTAGCCGTTTTGAGAATGTGGGCGATGCGGCGGTCGTTTCTCAGGCACTGCAGCATGAAATCAACCATGTGCTGCAGACTCCCAACTGGCCAAGAAACGCTCTCCCCTGCTTGAGGCGTCATCTCTGCCTGCTCTGCATCACCCCAACCTCGCTCTACATACTGACTACTAGAGCATTGTGTACCTCCTTCCTCTGGATAGATGTCTTCCTCCTCCTCACAAAGTGTCCCCTGCTTAGGCCTTTGTGAGGAACTACGTTGCGCAGACTGTCCAGAAGCAGATGGCATTTGTGACTCCTCATCCTCCACCTCTTCCAAAACCTCCTCCCTTAGTGCTTGCAGTGTTTTTTGAAGCAGGCAGATAAGGAAGACAGTCATGCCGACTAGTGCATCATCTGCACTCGCCATCCGCGTGGAATCATCGAAGGCACGCAAAACGTGGCAGTTGTCCTTCATAGAGGCCCACTCAGTGGTGGTGAAGTGTGAACGGCACGCAGTGCGACTTGTTTGCGCCTGATACAGCTGGTACTCCATTACTGCTGCCTGCTGCTCACACAACTGCTCCAACATATGTAACGTTGAATTCCACCTGGTGGGTAGGTCACATATGATGCGATGTTCCGGAAGGCGGAATCAGCGCTGCAGAGCTGCAATGCGCGATCTTGCCATGCTGGAACGCCACAAGTGAGCGCACTCTATGCAGTCCTTGTGCAGCAGTGCATCAAGATCCGGATAGTCCCTCAAAAAACTCTGCACGGCCAAGTTGAGCACATGTGCCAGACATGGGATGTGAGTGAGGTTGCCCAGGCCCAGAGCTGCCACCAGATTTCGGCCATTGTCACACACTACCAAGCCTGGCTGGAGATTCGCTGGCACAAACCACACGTCGCTCTCCTGCTTGATGGCATTCCAGAGCTCCTGCGCTGTGTGGCTTTGATTCCCCAAAGAAATTAATTTCAGTACGGTCTGTTGATGTTTGGCCATGGCTGTGCTCATATCGGTCGTAACAGGTAAGCGTTCACGGGTCCATGTGGAGGTAGACCGTGATGGCTCCTGCGGCGCTGATTCACAGGAACTGGAGTATGAGGAGGAGTCAATTTGTACAGACTGGATTCCTGCAATCCTTGGAGTTGGCAGAACACGTACAGTGCCAGTCTCAAGATCTGTACCCGGCTCCACAACATTTACGCAATGGGCAGTGAGGGAAAGGTATCGTCCCTGTCTGTTGTGAGCTCATGTTCTCGTTCACCTTTGATGTCCGATGAACTCCCTCTGCTGGTGAAAGGAGGTGGTGAAACTGATTTGGATGGGAGAAACCTGTCATCTGAACAGGTGGATTGCAATTGGACATCCGGAATCTCTGAGTGGATATAAGGCTGCCGACGCCCTGTAGGGTTGCTGGTGATTTCTCTGCTCTGAGCTCTGGCCTCCAGTTCAGTTCCTGTCTTCTGAAAGCTAAGTTTTGCTCTGTTATTGTTCCATGAGATTTTGTCTGATTCGCTTAGTTTTGTGTTCAGCCAGCCCCGGCTGGGGCTTTGCTGAATTTCCATTTTGTCCCTGATCGGTTAAATCTCTTTTGCTCTGTCTTCAGAATATATTGGAGTGCTGATATAGGGATTTTGAAGTCTAGTGACTTCAGGGCCGTTTTTCTTATCAGACGTGTTGGGACATTTTTGGTAGGGTTTTTGCGGATTGCAGCTAGCATCTTTTCTGTCCTTTCCTATCTAGTTAGTTGGGCCCCATCGTTTGCTCTGCCTGTCTTTCTGTCTGTGTTTGTGTTTTCATCTGTTTTCACCGACAATACATGTTGGAGGCTGTCTATTGCTTTGGGGTCTGCTCTGGGGCAGTTTAGATTTCCCCTTTCTTTCTTTAGGCTTATTTAGCTCTCCGGCTGTAACGAGGTGTCTAGGATCACCGTAGAAACACTCAACGGCTACTGTTAGTTGTGTGAATAGGATCAGGGGTCTGCAATCTGTTAGCTACCAACCTCTCCGGTTTTCTGGACTTAGCTTGCATTTTTGTTTTTTCCTCCTCCGGTGACTCATTCATAACACCTGTCCATGGTTACTGGTCCACGCATCGGTGGTCAGGTGGACCTTGCTACTGATGGCGTTTAGTAGCGCATGTTTAATTTTTCCCTCCACATGCTTTTGCTGGGCAGGGACGGCTTGCCTGCTGAAATAAAAGCGGCTGGGCACGTTGTATTGTGGGACTGCCAATGCCGTGAAGTTACGGAAGGTGTCAGTCTCCACCAGCCTGAATGAGAGCATTTCAAGGGACAGTAGTTTTGCAACGCCAGCCTTCAGAGCCTGCGCTCGAGGATGGTTTGCCGAGTATGGACGCCTTTTATCCCATGCCTGTGCTACCGATGGCTGTAGAGTGGCCTGGGAGTGTGAGGATGACAGGGAACGTGGTGCTGTGGGTGGAATTACACTGGGTCTCTGTACAACAGTGCCAGAGGTTCTTCCATGGTGATCCTGTGAGGAAGCCGAACCAGCTGTATGTGAGCTGGAGGAAGAGGCTACAACACGAGCTGAAGAGGTGGTAGGTGGTGCTGTAGATTGGCCTACGTCTTCAGTGTGTCTTTGTAACTCCACCACGTGCTTGGTCCGCACATGTTTCCACATATTGTGGTATTGAGGTTGCTGACACTTTTCCCTCTTTTGACTTTCTGATTACACAGCTTGCATTTGTCAAAGCAAATTTCATCTGCAACTGTGTCAAAAAAGACCACGCACTGCAAGTCCTGGGAGCGCCCGTTTTGGGTTTTGGAAGAGGAATGCTCCTAATCGGTGCCGAAGTGGAGGCTACAGGCAACCAAGTCTGCCCCCTCCCTCTCCCTCCTGTTTTGGCCGTTCGGGGAATCTCTTCCTCAGAGCTGCTCCCACCACCTTCCTGTTCCTCATGCCATGATGGGTCAAGGACCTCATCATCTACACTACCCTCTTCAAACACCTGCTTCTCCTGGGTAGTCTCGCCAGCACAGTACGCACCAGAAAGTGGCACCTGAGTCTCATCATCAGATGCGTACTGAGGTGTGCTGACCATAGGCACTGGCCCACCTGCCTCTTCAGATTCAGAGAGACAAAGCAGTTGCGCATCACTGCATACTCCCTCTTCTTCACATTCTAGAATGCTGCTTGGCTGGCCCCCTCTTTCCAAGCCAAGAGATTCAGAGAACAGAAGTAGAGATGGCTCCTGTCCAGGGCTCTCTGACTGCCTGGGCAGTTTGGCAGGTGGTGAAGAGACAGATGGTTGCTCTTCAGTGCTCTGGACCTGAGAGGATGTGGAAGTAATTGAAGTCGATGCGTTAGCTGCCATGCATCCGACAACGGCTTCAATTTGTTCCTCCCGCAGCAGTGGGGTACAGCGAGCTCCTACAAATCTGCGCATAAAGGACTGTTGCCTGGTAAAACTGGGGGATGCTGAGTCACTGGTGCCCGCAGCAGGCACAAAATCCCCGCGTCCTCTCCCTGCTGAAACTCCATGCCCATGACCACGTGCCTTACTCCCTGCCTTCTTCATCTTGGTAGACTGATAAAAATAGGCAGAAAAGTACTAAGGGCTTAGTGTGCTTAATCCTGAACAGCTGCTAACAGGTATAAGAAACACTAATTTTATAAAGTGTGGACTACACTTTAATATGAGCTAATGTGGCCTACACAACTAAAGTGGAGTGTTTGGTGAACTTTATTTACGTGTTTTTTTTCACACAAAAAAAAAAGGATGTGACCAAAGATGTAAAAGCGATAGTATCACAAACTTTTTGTAGCTATTACAATGCAGGAAGGTAACCTACAATGCAATAGATGAGGCTACAAAAAATAGGCTAATACTAATCTGGCTGGGGCTGCAGGGCACAAGCCAGCAGAAAGGCTCCTCTATCTACTCCTATATAGTGTTTGCAACCAATCTAGCTGATACGGATGGAAGCACACTAATAGGAGAAATTCAGGAAAAATAAGCAGCAGTACAGCAAAAAGGACAATGTATGAGGCAGTGACACACGCTGAACAGACTACAACCAGAGGTGGCTGCAGAACACACTACAGCGTGAGCTGCACTCACACACAAAGACCTCACAGACAGCCGTGAACAGTGCAGAGAACTGTGCACTAGCACTGAAAGGCTGCAGAAAGGCTCCGCTATCTACTCCTATATAGTGTTTGCAACCAATGTAGATGGATACGGATGGAAGCACACTAATAGGAGAAATTCAGGAAAAATAAGCAGCACTACAGCAAAAAAGGACAATGTATGAGGCAGTGACGCATGCTGAGCGGACTACAACCAGAGGTGGCTGCAGTACACACTACAAGGTGAGCTGCACTCACACACACAGACCTTGCAGACAGCCGTGAACAGCGCTGCAAGGCAAAAGAAAGCTTCACACAGCGGTTGCTAATGTAGCCTGGGTAAAGCACAATCTAGCAAATCGCTATCTCAAACTGTACCTGAGAGTCAGAACAGCAGCGTCCTGTCCCTAACTGAATTCACAGCAGAGTGAACCCAAAATGGCGGCGGCGGCGGCTTTTATAGTGCATCATGACATCATTTCAGCAGCCAATCACAGCCATGCCATTAGTTAACGTGCCTACATGCCTGACAGGATGTGCCCACACTTCTTAGGATTCCTCATTGGCTAAATCAAACTGGCTCATAGCATTATGGGAACTTCCGATTCCGGTATTCGATATGCAAAAAGTATCGGAACTCAGTATCGGAATTCCGATACCGCGAATATCGGCCGATACCCGATATTTGCAGTATCGGAATGCTTAACACTAGTGGTGTTATTAGATCAAATTATATCTGATGCTGTTGTATAAGCGGCGAGTGAAACACTTTAAGGGTATTTGCACACGGCATCTTTTTCAGGAACCCGCCTGAAAAAGCGCTTGCGAAACGTTAAAAAGACTGAACACAGGCGCTGCAATGTAAAAATGACTCGCTGCACACATTCTGTCTTTATGAGCTTTGTTTCGCTGCTTCAGGTTTGAAAGCCGTTGTTATGGTGTGGCGGAAAAATAAAGGAGTACCTGGAAGTGGACCCTCTGGGTCACGGCTCCAGAGCCCCCAGAGGCGAGTGCCCAGGTGAGGACCACCCCCTATACAGGAAGTGTTAGGGACAGACCTCCCGGGAATAGAGCCATGACAGCCGGAACCAAAGGGACGACTGAGGTACGAGGACAGAAGGCAGCGTACAGGGTGAGGCGGTAGCCAGTGGGTGCAGAATCGGGGATCCAGGGAGGCACAGGAACGGAGGCTGTAGATGTAAAGAAGCAAGCAAATGAACACAGGCTGTACAGCAAATAACTGAGACGCGGAGAGAAAGTAGGAGGCAGGACAGAGGAGGGAAAGCACCAGGAAGACAGGGAGGGCAGAGCACAGGAAAGGTAGACCGAGGTTAGGCAGGCAGAACCACGGTACTGAGCGCAGCACAGACAGAGGACAAGAGGACCTGAGGACACAGAGAGCGAAGCTGCGGACAGCGTCACTGCATGAGATAATCAGGCGTCTTACCAGAGCTGACGCTGTACATATGTAGCGGTGGGCACCGCCATATTGGGGGCGGGGCCTGGCACGTCAGCTTACCCAGGAGGCTGAGCGCCGTGGGCAGGAGCCCGGCGCCGAGGGAGCCGGAGGCCGGGCGCGGGGACGCGCCGGGAGGCAGGAGCGCGCCGGACAGCGCGTGCAAGAAGACCCTGCGCTGTGACAGTACCCCCCTCTTTACGCCCCCTCCTCTTAATGTTGGAGAGGAACCGTCTCATGATGTGGGGAGCATCAATATTCTCCGAGGGTTCCCATCATCTCTCCTCGGGACCAAAACCTTTCCAATCAACTAGAAACAGAGTTCTCCCTTTAACAGTCTTCCTAGCCAAAATATCCCTCACCTCAAAGATGTTATCCGAGCTACATGGTTGGGAGGTTAGAGAGGGTGCAGGATGAAAGTGATTAAACACGGCTGGTTTAAGGAGAGACACATGGAAGGCGTTGGGAATCTTAAGTGAGGCGGGTAACCTCAACTTGTAGGCTACGTTATTGATCCGACTTAAGACCTCAAAGGGACCAATGTAACGTGGACCTAACTTGTAGGAGGGGATTTTCAACCTGATATACCGAGAAGCTAACCAAACCTTATCCCCAGGGTGATACGGGGGAATGTCTAGCCGCCTTTTGTCGGCATAACGTTTCATTCTGAGGCTGGCATTCTCAAGAGCCCCTTTGGTCTCCCTCCAAATCTGAGAGAAGTCCACGGACAAGGAATCTGCCGCCGGCACACCCGAGGTGGGGGACACGGGAAGAGGAATGCCTGGGTGTTGACCAAAAACCACAAAAAAGGGAGATTTGGAGGAGACTTCACTAGGATGGTTGTTGTAGGCGAACTCCGCCCAAGGAAGGAGAGAAGCCCAGTCGTGTTGATGAGCGTTGGAAAAATGTCGGAGATAGGATGTTAAGGCTTGGTTGACTCGCTCGACTTGACCATTCGACTGGGGGTGATAGGCCGAGGAGAAATCTAACGTTATCTTCAGTAATCCGCAGAGAGCTCGCCAAAAACGGGACGTAAACTGAACTCCTCGATCCGAGACAATATGTTGAGGAAACCCATGAAGGCGAAAAATGTGAAGCACGAAGATCTTTGCCAACTCAGAAGCGGTAGGTAGGCCAGGTAGAGCGATGAAGTGGGCCATCTTGGAGAACCGATCCACGACCACCAATATCACCGTACATCTGGACGAAGGAGGCAAATGAGTGACGAAGTCCATGGCAATGTGAGTCCATGGGTTTGCAGGTATTGGCAACGGCTGCAGGAGTCCTGCAGGAGCATGCCGGGGAACCTTGTTCCGGGCGCAAGAAGGACAGGAGGCGATGAAATCTTGAACATCCCTACAAAGCGAAGGCCACCAGTAATGGCGGCAGACCTGCGATAGAGTCTTGCTAATTCTGGCATGTCCAGAGAATTTTGAAGAGTGACTCCAACATAGAACCTTTAATCTATCTCCACTCCGAACAAAGGTCTTACCAGAAGGTGGGGAGACCAGCCTTACTGGGGCCACGGTAAGGATCTTGGCAGGGTCAATGATATGGTTTGGACCCTCTTCCTTGTCTACCGACTGGAAGGACCGTGAAAAAGCGTCCGCCTTGATGTTTTTCTCCCCGCGTCGGAAGTGGAGTTCAAAGTCAAATCTTTCAAAAAATAATGACCATCTGGCTTGTCGAGGGTTGAGCCTTTGGGCGGACTGAAGATAGGCCAAATTTTTGTGGTCCGTAAAAATGATGAACGGATGGAGGGCACCCTCGAGAAGATGGTGCCATTCCTCAAGAGCCATCTTAATAGGCAAAAGAGTTCTCTATCGCCAATGGCATAGTTACGTTCAGGAGCGGAGAAAGCCTTAGAGAAGAATCCGCAGGTAAGAGTGCGGCCCGAGGAAGACTTCTGCAGAAGAACTGCTCCAGCTCCCACCGAGGATGCGTCCACCTCGAGGATAAATGGCCTGTTGGCATCCGGGCGATGAAGTACTGGAGACTTGGCGAATTCTAACTTCAGGGCCGCAAAGGCCGCCTCTGCTTCAGAGGGCCAGTGGTTGGGATCGGCCCCCTTGCGGACAAGAGCCGAGATGTGTTTGGCCAATGACGAGAAATGAGGGATAAATTGCCTATAATAATTTGCGAAACCCAAAAACCGCTGAATTGCCTTGACTCCAGTAGGACGTGGCCAATTGAGAACTGCCGAGACTTTCTCGGGATCCATCTCCAGACCCGAGTCCGAAACGATAGAACCAAGAAAAGGCAAGGACTTTTGCTCAAAGAGACATTTCTCTAACTTGGCAAAGAGATGATTCTCTCTGAGACGTAGAAGGACTTGACGGACGTCTCGGCGATGTGTGGCCAGATCAGAGGAGAAGACCAAGATGTCGTCTAGATAGACTACGACACAGGTGTAGGGAAGATCTCTGAAGACATCATTTACGAGTTCTTGGAATACTGCAGGTGCGTTGCAAAGTCCAAAGGGCATAACCAAATACTCGTAGTGCCCGTCTCGCGTGTTGAACGCCGTCTTCCACTCGTCCCCAGAGCGTATCCAAACCAGATTATAAGCCTCACGAAGATCAAGCTTGGTAAACACTCGTGCCCCCTTCAAGCGATCAAAAAGTTCAGAGATGAGAGGTAGTGGATACTTATTCTTCACTGTGATATGATTCAAGGCACGATAATCGATGCATGGCCGCAGGGATCCATCATTCTTCTTTACGAAAAAGAAGCCTGCTCCAGCAGGTGATGAGGATTTCCGAATGAAGCCCCTGGCCAAATTGTCCTGGATGTATTCAGACATGGCCTGGGTCTCAGCTGGAGAGAGGGGATAAATTCTCCCATGAGGTGGACTGGTACCTGGGACGAGCTCGATGGGGCAGTCGTAGGGACGGTGAGGAGGGAGAGTCTCCACCTCCTTCTTGTCAAAAACATCCAAAAAATCATGGTACACCGAAGGCAATCCTGGGGGAACAGGCAAAGGACGAGGGTCACCTATGGGATGCACCGGCAGCAGACACCGAGCCCGACAGGACTCCCCCCAGCGCAAGACGTTACCAGTATGCCAATCTAAGATGGGCTCGTGGAGCCGCAACCAAGGAAGACCAAGCAGGATAGGGTGAGAAATGCCTGCTAGGACGTAAAACGTGATCTTCTCCTTGTGCAGCGCCCCTACCTGCAATACCACTTCATGAGTAACTAGCGAAACCGTCTCTAGCAAGGGCTGACCATCTACGGAGGCGAGAATTTGTGGTCTTTTCAAGGGCCTGACGGGAACAGCGAGCTTATTAACCTCCTCTAGCCTGATGAAATTCCCGACGGCACCCGAGTCCACGTAGGCCACCAGAGAAGCCCGCTGCCCACCAACATTCAAGAGGACAGACAAAGTGAGAGGTAGAGAGGTATCATGTGCACCTAGGGAGGCCTCTCTTACCTGGCCTAGGCGGAGAAGTTTTCCGGACGCTCTGGACAGGTTCGGATGAGGTGGGAACCGCTACTGCAGTAGAAGCACTGACCGTGGAGGCTCCTCTCCCTGCGACGCTGATCTGACAGCTTCAGGCGATCCACCTGCATAGGCTCGGGTGTCAGAGGTGACGGGAGACTCCTAGGTCGAGGACTGGGTGGCCTGCGGACAAAAGAAGGTGGACGAGAAGCCCTTCTCTCCCTGGCACGCTCCTGAAAGCGGAGGTCAATTCGCGTCGCTAGAGAGATCAAATCCTCGAGAGCTGTGGGGGTGTCACGACCCGCTAGCTCATCTTTTATCCGACTTGAGAGGCCTCGCCAAAAAGCGCCCACCAAGGCCTCATTATTCCAACCTAAGTCAGAAGAAAGAGTCCTAAACTGGATGGCATACTGGCCAACAGTTAAAGAACCTTGACATAGGTTAAATAAAGCCTCAGTGGTAGAGGAAAAACGGCCTGGTTCGTCAAAAACTCGACGGAATGTATCCAAAAACAAGGAAAGCTGAGTAACTACCGGGTCATCTCGTTCCCAGAGCGGATTGACCCAAGCCAAAGCGTCCCCCTCAAGATGGGAAATGATGAAGGCCACCTTGGCTCGGTCAGAGGGGTACTGCTGGGGCAGCAACTCAAAATGGAGACAGCACTGATTTAAAAAACCCCGGCATAGCTTGGCGTCTCCGTTATATCGAGGAGATTTGGCTAACCGCGGAGGAGGATGGGAACCCGTGGCTGGGGGAGCAGATGCGGCCGCCTGTAAGGCGAGCAACCGACCGTCCACTGAGGCCATATAGCTGAGGATATGCGACTGGGTATCTCGCTGCTGCGCCAACTCCTGTTGTAGGCCAGCCAACTGGGCGGCGTTACCAGGGTCAGAGGTTTGGAGAGCGGACAGACGTGAGTCCATGGTTTTCATGAAGGACATCATGCGCGTCTGATTCTCCCGAAGGAAGACTATCTCCTTCTGAGCGGCCGTGGCTCCGGCGGGGTCCATGGCCTGATTATGCTGTTACGGTGTGGCGGAAAAATAAAGGAGTACCAGGAAGTGGACCCTCTGGGTCACGGCTCCAGAGCCCCCAGAGGCGAGTGCCCAGGTGAGGACCACCCCCTATACAGGGAGTGTTAGGGACAGACCTCCCGGGGATAAAGCCGCAACAGCCGGAACCAAAGGGACGACTGAGGTACGAGGACAGAAGGCAGCGTACAGGGTGAGGCGGTAGCCAGTGGGTGCGGAATCGGGGACCTAGGGAGGCACAGGAACGGAGGCTGTAGATGTAAAGAAGCAAGCAAATGAACACAGGCTGTACAGCAAATAACTGAGACGCGGAGAGAAAGTAGGAGGCAGGACAGAGGAGGGAAAGCACCAGGGAGACAGGGAGGGCAGAGCACAGGAAAGGTAGACCAAGGTTAGGCAGGCAGAACCACGGTACTAAACGCAGCACAGAGGACAAGAGGGCCTGAGGACACAGAGAGCGAAGCTGCGGACAGCATCACCGCATGAGATAATCAGGCGTCTTACCAGAGCTGACGCCGGACATATGTAGCGGTGGGCGCCGCCATATTGGGGGCGGGGCCTAGCGCGTCAGCTTACCCAGGAGGCTGAGCGCCGTGGGCGGGAGCCCGGCGCCGAGGGAGCTGGAGGCCGGGCGCGGGGACGCGCCGGGAGGCAGGAGCGCGCCGGACAGAGCGCGCAAGAAGACCCTGCGCTGTGACAGCCGTGAAGCAGCTGAAAGAAGTGACAAGACCGTTAAAATAAAAAAAGACACCTGACGTTTTCACGGAGTGTCTTCCTCTGGATAAATTCAGTGGATACGCCAGTGTCAGTTGCCTTATGCACATACCCTAAAGGTGTGGATAATATCACATATCAAACATAGCCATCGCTCTGACAATACATTAGGCGCCATGTCTGGGCAGTGTCCTTGCCATATAGCTTATACAGAAGTTCACTCATATGAAGAGATGTCTTTCCCTCCTGTGCATACTAAAGTTGCTGATCATGCTAACAAAAATCATGATAATTGCTTAATTACTGGAGTCAGTCAATAGAGCAATGGCAATGCAGGCTTAGCAGCCACTAAGGGTGGCTGTGTATAATGTTCTATTTAAAGGAAATCTGTCTCCAGGTTCTTGCTACCTCATCTGAGAGCAGCATGATGTAGTGGCAGAGACCCTGATTCCAGCACTGTGTCACTTACTGGGCTGCTTGCTGCAGTTTTGATAAAATCACAGTTTTCTCTGCTGTAGATCTACCAATGCTGAGCCCTGTATAACCCCACCCACACCACTGCCTGGCAGCTTACTGTGTATGGCCCCACCCCCACCAGTGATTGGCAGCTTACTGTGTATAACCCTGCCCCCACCACTGATTGGCAGCTCTGTGTATAACCCTGCCCACTCCAGTGATTGATAGCTTTCTGTGCACAAGGTTCATTGACACAAAGCTGGAGATCAGTGGTGGGGGTTGTACAAACCAGGAGGACAACATGGCACACAACATTGAGTTCTTGAATGATCATCTCCTGCTGATAAGTTATTTTTAGCAAAACTACACAAGCAGCTCAGGAAGTGAAAAGCCACTGCAATCAGGGTCTCTGCTCCTACATTATGCTGCTCTCAGATTAGGTGGCAAAAAGTGGTCACAGATTTTCTTGAAATCACCTACTGAAATTGCATTCAGCAGTGTAACTAGAAGAGTTCCCTACTGACAGCTCACCTTCCACCCATTCCTGCTCATCAGCACAGGATCTCCCAGCAATGTTGCCTGCTCCAACATCAACACCTAAGAAGCATATTGTATTCCTCTGCTCTTGGTTCGCTTTTCATTGGATTTACTTTTTGTGTCCTTATCCAGCTCTAACACCTTTACTACTCTTCTTTTCTCTGTCTGGCCATGTTAGTTGACTGCCTCACATCTTTATCTTACCCTCTGGACTTGATCTCAATTTTTGTTGCTCTGTGGTATTTGATGCTGTCATTTTCCCCACTTCTCTTGTACTGACATGGCTTTCTGTCCATCCTCCCCTCAACTTGCTCCCGAATATCCCATATCCTCTGGAATTCCATGCCTCAACACGTCCGATTATCCACCACCCTCGGATCCTTCAAACGGAACCTGAAAACCCATCTTTTCAGGAAAGCTTACAGCCTGCAATGACCATTCTGCCGCCTCACCACCGACTGAGCTGCCGCCTCATCACCACCAGAGCTGCTGCACCCCCGACCTTCTGTCTCTTCCCCACTATTATGTAGAATGTAAGTCCGCAAGGACAGGGTCCCCTCCGCTTTGTACCAGTCTGTCATTGTAAATTTGTTTACTGTTAACGATATCTATAACTTTGTATGTAACCCCTTCTCATGTACAGCACCATGATATTAATGGCGCTATATAAATAAATAAATAATAATAATAACTTGCTCATCAGCTACTCCGTGGTTCCAACCCAGGGGACCCTTGAGAAGAATCCAGACTCCTGCACATAGAGTTGAAAGGATGAAAACCCGGGTATTCTTGGAACATGCTAAGTGGGGTGAATGCTATCAAATCTAATTGTTGAAGACTTTTTGAGATGAAAATGTATTTATAACAGCTTTCTCAAACACGTGCAGTTATTAATTCCTGGTAATTTTGGTCATACTGTATATCCAATGTGACATGCTTTGTTGCTCATCTTTGGCACAGATAGATTCACCCAAGTGAATCACTAGAAATATTTTAGGGAGAAAATTATAAAGTACAATCTTCTATTGTATTCTATGTGATTTCCAATGTGTCTCCTTTTTAATTAAATTCAGATTATGTTGAAGATTGATTCAACACTAGAGTTGAGCGAAACGGGTCGGTCAATTCATAAGTCGCTGACTTTCGCTAAAGTCGGGTTTCATGAAACGAAACCCGACCATAGCTTGAGGTCAGCCATGAGGTCGGCGACCAGAGCGCCAAAGTCGCATTTCAAATGATGCTTCCAGCGCCCTTTTTCAGCCAATGATGGAAGACGCACACTGTGGGCAACGCGATGACATTGGCAACGGTCACCACCATCTTTGAGAAGGGCATGCAAGTGATTGGCTTGCTTTGTGTGGCGTCACAGGGGCTATAAAATGGCGTGCACGCCGACCGCCATCTTACTTCTGCCGATCTTAGCATAGGGAGAGCTGCTGCTGATTCTGTAGGGAGAGCGCTAGGCAGGGAAGAAGAAAACAAAACTGCTTCTGCTGGTAGCGATTTCCACTGCACAACACAACACTTTGTGTGCAGTGACAGGGGAGGCTATATTTTTTGTGCATCAGCTCTGTTGGTTATTAGGCTGCCTTATAAGACTCCCTGATAGCTGCACTGCTGTTTGCACACTACTGTGCAAACTGCTTTTTTAAAAGCAAAAATACTTTTCTTCCTCTTTTCTGCAAAGTTACCAAGCGTTCATTTTTCCACACTTTTGTGTGCAGCAGTTCTGCTTATTAGGCTGCCTGCTGCCATACTTGGACTGAGAGCATCATTGTCAGCCTCCTAAAATCTCTAGGGAGATCCAAATTCTCCCCAATACTATATACACCTTGTATTTTGTCATATACCAGCCAATTTCAGCCTGTTAAATTGAGGTGTAATCTATAGTGGACCTGAGATAATAGTTCAGCCTCCTAAAATCTCTAGGGAGATTCAAATTCTCCCCAATGCTATATACACCTTGTACTTTGTCATACACCAGCCAATTTCAGCCTGTTAAATTGAGGGGTAATCTATAGTGGACCTGAGATAATAGTTCAGCCTCCTAAAATCTCTAGGGAGATTCAAATTCTCCCCAATACTATATACACCTTGTACCTTGTTTTATAGTACCAAATAGCTGGTGGTATTTTGGGTACATTTTCCCAAAAATGAGGAAGTATGGTGGAAGAGGCCGTGAACGTGGGCGGGGGTTGCCAGCTGGTACTGATGGTGGTGGTTGTGGTGGTGCATCTGCTGGTAGTGGCAAAAGCACAATAGCACCTAAGGCAGGAGGTGTTGAGCCTACTTCATTGTGTGGCTCCACAAGGCTTTGAAGGCTCCTTTTTCTGGGAGTAGGTAAACCGCTTTTAAAGCCGGAGCTTCAGGAACAAGTTTTGGCTTACATTGCTGAAACAGCCTCCAGCTCTATTGCCTCCTCATCTGAAGTTTCAAAATATAAAAGCACTGAGTCGTCAGTGGAGGCTCCTGGTCAGGAACAACACCTTTCCTTGTGTCTTTCCAAAAGTGAAGGAGGCCGCACTACAGATTACTCCATGGAGCTCTTTTCACATACCATACCTGGGATATCAAGTCAAATCGTGAATTCCCCAGTCCAAGATGAATCTGACATGGAGAGCACTGATGCACAGCCACTGCTAGATTTTTCTGCTGGTACATTCACTCAGAGCACTACATTGTCCTCGCAGTGTACTGAGACAGAATCTGACCCTGATAAAACTCAGGTGCCCCTTCCTGCATACTATACCACCATACACGGTGACACAGAGGAAGGTGCACATGAAATTGAAGAGGAGGTGATGGATGACCCAGTTGTTGACCCAGATTGGCATCCATTGGGGTAAGAGGATGCTGCTGCCAATAGCTCAGAAGAGGAGGAGGAGGATCCGCATCAGGCAACGACATCGCAACAGCTGTTATCTGGCAGGCACGTAGCAGTCCAAAAACGGGTTACAAAAACCAAAATAGTTGCAGGACAGCTTGGCCAGACGGTCAAATTAGCACAGCATGCAAGGCCTCAAAATGTCTTCCATAGTAGGAAGAGTGCAGTGTGGCACTTTTTTGAACAAAATCCTAATGATCAGGCAAAGGTTATCTGTAAGAATTGCGCAAAGACCTTTTGCCGAGGGAAAAATCTGAGAAATTTGAATACCAGTTGCATGCTTAGACATTTAACCACCATGCACTTGCAAGCGTGGACGGACTACCAAACCTCATGTACCACATGTGCACCTGCTCCGAATGAAGATAGTCAGCAATGCTACATCGCTTTCCCCACTGTAAGCCCACATTTTAGCACACCACCAGCAGCAAATGTTAAGGTGTCATCGCAAGGCCAAAGCAGTCAGGGAATCACAATGTTATTGCTACGAAAGACTGAATCTAGGCCATCAGCAAGACCACCAACGCCATCACCATCACCAACCCTCTCTCAGTCCTCCATGTCCACCGCTAGTTCCACCATATGCAGCTCTCAAGTCCAGCTCACCCTACCAGAGACTCTGAGTAGGACAAAAAAGTACTCATCCTATCATCCGCGTACACTGTGTTTGAACGCCCACATTGCCAAACTAATCTCGTCAGAGATGATGCCCTACCGGTTGGTTGAAAGCGAAGCTTTCTGCGAGCTCATGGCCTACGCAGTACCACGCTATGACCTACCCAGTCGGCACTTCTTTTCTCGAAAAGCCAACCCAGCCCTCCACCTGTCTCAGGAACATCGCACTGCACTTGCTCACTGAGCCAGTGCGCGTGTCCTGAGTACAAAGACTGTGCACAAAGATACCTGCGGAGCGGGGTCTCTGTGATGAAAATGCATGCTCCAAGCTCACAGGACCTGAAGCATGTGACTGTTGGGAGCGTGGCCTCAGCGTCACAGAGCCAGGAGCTGCAGGGAAACTCCTAGAAAGGTAACTACTGGACAATGTAACCAAGGGGCATAGACAGAGACAGAAACCAGATCAAGCTGGGTCAAAGCACGAGATAGCAATACAGTACCAAAGGGTTAGACAGAATGGATAGTCAGGACGTAGCAATAGATCAGAAAACAAGAACGGGCAATAGACGGTACAATAGGGACAAACTGTAACGGAGTAACGATAGCCAAGCCAGGAGGTCAGAACTTGAAAAGACAATAGTGCCAAAATGAGAAACTGAGTACAGAGTGAGGGAATGGACCGGGTCATACATGGGAAGCAAACAAGCAATGCAGAATACACGCACACCAGGGGTCAGACACACCAAAACAACAGTATAGCTGACAGAGAACAGATCCCTCCCAGATCCAGAAAGATGCCACGAACACTTAACCCTGTGAATGCAGGGCAAGAACCCTGTTCAAACCATGACAACCTGCATGTGAAAGACTGCATTGTCCATGCACTCAAGCAAGTGGAAAGGTGCACCTCACAACAGATGCATGGTCTAGTAGGCATGGCCAGGGCCGTTACGTGTCCATCACTGCACACTGGGTTAATGTGGTGGATGCAGGGTCCACAGGGGACAGCGGTGGTGGGACAGTACTGCCTAGCCCACGGTATAGGAAACAGTTGGCTGTAGGCGATCGACCCTCCTCCTCCTCCTCCTCCAGAAGCGAAAGCTCATCCACAGAGCGCAGTCGCATGAGCACTCCATCCGCAGCTGCCAGGGTTGCACACGAGGTGTCCCACTATCGAACAGCTAGTGTTAAGCGTTAGCAGGCTGTGTTGAAGATGATGTGTTCGGGCGACAACAGACACACCGCGGAGGTACTGGCCGACTACTTGCAGTGACAAACTGAGTCATGGCTGGGCAGTCTACATCTTGAGGCAGGCAAGGTAGTTAGTGATAACGGCCGGAATTTTGTGGCAGCCATAGCCCTTTCAAAACTCTGACACATACCTTGCTTGGCTCACACCTTGAACCTGGTGGTGCAGTGCTTCCTCAATAATTATCCAGAGTTAACACCCCTGCTCCATAAGGTGCGAAGACTGTGCTCGCACATCCGCCGGTCGCCCGTACACTCCAGTCGTATGCAGAAGCTGCAGCGATTGCTCCACCTTCCCAAGCACTGCCTAATTATCGACGTTGCAACAAGGTGGAACTCCACCCTGCACATGGTTCAGAGGCTGCGCGAACAGAGGCAGGCTGTAATGCATTTGTGGGAGGATACACGGGCAGGCAGTTTGAGGGCTGACATGGAGTTGTCTGGTGTGCAGTGGTCGAAGCTGAAAGACCTCTGTAGAGTCCTTCAGTGTTTTGAGGAATGCACATGACTGGTAAGCGCAGACGACGCCATCATGAGCATCCCACTTATGCGTCTGCTCATGCAAACTTTGATGCACATTAAGGAGCAGGCGTCTGCAGCCGAGGAGGAGAGAAGCCATGATGACAGTCAGCCATTGTCTGCTCAGGGAACTCTCCTGGATGAGGTGGAGGAAGAAGAGGAAGAGGAGGAGAAGGAGGATGATGGGGATGATTATTTAGGGGAGGAGGATGCTTCTCAGGGAGCCAGAGAAAATGTTGGCGTGGCAAGGTCAGGTACAGGGTTTGTGCGTGACTGGAGGGATGTGGATTTGCCAGAAAGTGCTCCTCCACCCAGCACTCGCAGTGCATCATTGACACCAGGAACATTGGCCCACATGTGTGATTATGCCTTGCAGATCCTAAAAAGGGACCCCTGCATTGCCAAAATGATGAACGATGTCAATGATGACTACTGGTTGGCCAGCATCCTGGACCCACGCTATAAAGGCAAATTCCAAAACATCATGCCACAGGAGAACCTAGAGCTAATATTGGCTAACAAACAAGCAACTCTGGTAAACCGTTTGTTTGAGGCATTCCCAGCACACAGCAGCGGTGATGGTTCTCACACGAGCCGTAGAGGGCAACATGGAAGAGGTGTTCGTGTTGCACACATCCGAAGTGGCATTGGAGACAGGGGTTTCATGACCATGTTGTGGACTGATTTCTCAAGTACCGCTCACATGACTGGTAATACTGCATCGATTGAAAGTGACAGGAGACAGCAGTTGTTAACTATGGTTACAAACTACTTCTCCTCCCTAGAGTTGAGCGAAACGGGTCGAAAAAATTCAAAAGTCGCCGACTTTTGGCAAAGTCGGGTTTCATGAAACGAAACCCGACCCTAGGATGAGGTCGGCCACGAGGTCGGCGACTTACGCGCCAAAGTCGCGTTTCAAAAGTTTGTTTTGCGCTCTTTTTCAGCCAATCAGGATCCACGGACACTGTGGGCAACGTGATGACATAGGCACGGGTCACCACCATCTTTCAGAAGGGCATGCAAGTGATTGGCTTGCTTTGGGGGGCGTCACAGGGGGTATAAAAGGGCGTGCACGCCGACCGCCATGTTACTCATGCTGATCTCAGAATAGGGAGAGCTGCTGCTGCTGCTGATTTTGTAGGGAGAGCGTTAGGCAGGGAAGAAGACACCAAAAACTGCTTCTGCTGCTAGCGATTTTGCCTGTACAACACACCAGTCACTGTGCAGTGCAAGGGGAGGCTATATAGTGGTGTATCTGTGGTGTTGGTTGTTGGGCTGCCTTCTAAGGCTTCCTGACATTCCTGCATTGCTGTTTACCCACTGCTCCGCAAACTGCTTTTTTAAAAGCAATCCCAATTTTTTTTTTTTGTCCTGCTGAGAAGAAAAAAAAACTGCTTCTGCTGCTAGCGATTTTGCCTGTACAACACACCAGTCACTGTGCAGTGCAAGGGGAGGCTATATAGTGGTGTATCTGTGGTGTTGGTTGTTGGGCTGCCTTCTAAGGCTTCCTGACATTCCTGCATTGCTGTTTACCCACTGCTCCGCAAACTGCTTTTTTAAAAGCAATCCCAATTTTTTTTTTTTTGTCCTGCTGAGAAGAAAAAAAAACTGCTTCTGCTGCTAGCGATTTGGCCTGCACAACACACCAGTCACTGTGCAGTGCAAGGGGAGGCTATATTGTGGTGTATCAGTGGTGTTGGTTGTTGGGCTGCCTTTTAAGGCTTCCTGACAGTCTGGCATTGCTGTTTACCCACTGCTCTGCAAACTGCTTTTTTAAAAGCAATCCAATCTCCCTTATCCTCTAGTCACTTTTGTCACAGCTGTGCCATCGAGCATGTGACATAGCGCTCAGATATCATTGGGCCTCACACAATCCAAAAGTGTCCAGTGTCCACAAGTGTCTGCAGAAATTCAAAATCTCCCTTATCCTCTAGTCACTTTGGTCACAGCTGTGCCATCGAGCCTGTCACATAGCGCTCAGATATCAGTGGGCCTCACACAATCCAAAAGTGTCCAGTGTCCACAAGTGTCTGCAGAAATTCAAAATCTCCCTTATCCTCTAGTCACTTTGGTCACAGCTGTGCCATCGAGCCTGTCACATAGCGCTCAGATATTCATTGGGCCTCACACAATCCAAAAGTGTCCAGTGTCCACAAGTGTCTGCAGAAATTCAAAATCTCCCTTATCCTCTAGTCACTTTGGTCACAGCTGTGCCATCAAGCCTGTCACATAGCGCTCAGATATCAGTGGGCCTCACACAATCCAAAAGTGTCCAGTGTCCACAAGTGTCTGCAGAAATTCAAAATCTCCCTTATCCTCTAGTCACTTTGGTCACAGCTGTGCCATCGAGCCTGTCACATAGCGCTCAGATATCAGTGGGCCTCACACAATCCAAAAGTGTCCAGTGTCCACAAGTATCTGCAGAAATTCAAAATCTCCCTTATCCTCTAGTCACTTTGGTCACAGCTGTGCCATCGAGCCTGTCACATAGCGCTCAGATATTCATTGGGCCTCACACAATCCAAAAGTGTCCAGTGTCCACAAGTGTCTGCAGAAATTCAAAATCTCCCTTATCCTCTCGTCACTTTGGTCACAGCTGTGCCATCGAGCCTGTCACATAGCGCTCAGATATTCATTGGGCCTCACACAATCCAAAAGTGTCCAGTGTCCACAAGTGTGTGCAGAAATTCAAAATCTCCTTTATCCTCTAGTCACTTTGGTCACAGCTGTGCCATTGAGCCTGTCACATAGCGCTCAGATATTCATTGGGCCTCACACAATCCAAAAGTGTCCAGTGTCCACAAGTGTCTGCAGAAATTCAAAATCTCCCTTGTCCTCTAGTCACTTTGGTCACAGCTGTGCCATCGGGCCTGTCACATAGCGCTCAGATATCAGTGGGCCTCACACAATCCAAAAGTGTCCAGTGTCCACAAGTGTCTGCAGAAAATCAAAATCTCCCTTATCCTCTAGTCACTTTGGTCACAGCTGTGCCATCGAGCCTGTCACATAGCGCTCAGATATTCATTGGGCCTCACACAATCCAAAAGTGTCCAGTGTCCACAAGTGTCTGCAGAAATTCAAAATCTCCCTTATCCTCTAGTCACTTTGGTCACAGCTGTGCCATCGAGCCTGTCACATAGCGCTCAGATATCAGTGGGCCTCACACAATCCAAAAGTGTCCAGTGTCCACAAGTATCTGCAGAAATTCAAAATCTCCCTTATCCTCTAGTCACTTTGGTCACAGTTGTGCCATCGAGCCTGTCACATAGCGCTCAGATATTCATTGGGCCTCACACAATCCAAAAGTGTCCAGTGTCCACAAGTGTCTGCAGAAATTCAAAATCTCCCTTATCCTCTCGTCACTTTGGTCACAGCTGTGCCATCGAGCCTGTCACATAGCGCTCAGATATTCATTGGGCCTCACACAATTCAAAAGTGTCCAGTGTCCACAAGTGTGTGCAGAAATTCAAAATCTCCTTTATCCTCTAGTCACTTTGGTCACAGCTGTGCCATTGAGCCTGTCACATAGCGCTCAGATATTCATTGGGCCTCACACAATCCAAAAGTGTCCAGTGTCCACAAGTGTCTGCAGAAATTCAAAATCTCCCTTGTCCTCTAGTCACTTTGGTCACAGCTGTGCCATCGAGCCTGTCACATAGCGCTCAGATATTCATTGGGCCTCACACAATCCAAAAGTGTCCAGTGTCCACAAGTGTCTGCAGAAATTCAAAATCTCCCTTATCCTCTCGTCACTTTGGTCACAGCTGTGCCATCAAGCCTGTCACATAGCGCTCAGATATTCATTGGGCCTCACACAATCCAAAAGTGTCCAGTGTCCACAAGTGTGTGCAGAAATTCAAAATCTCCTTTATCCTCTAGTCACTTTGGTCACAGCTGTGCCATCAAGCCTGTCACATAGCGCTCAGATATCAGTGGGCCTCACACAATCCAAAAGTGTCCAGTGTCCACAAGTGTCTGCAGAAATTCAAAATCTCCCTTATCCTCTCGTCACTTTGGTCACAGCTGTGCCATCGAGCCTGTCACATAGCGCTCAGATATCAGTGGGCCTCACACAATCCAAAAGTGTCCAGTGTCCACAAGTGTCTGCAGAAATTCAAAATCTCCCTTATCCTCTCGTCACTTTGGTCACAGCTGTGCCATCGAGCCTGTCACATAGCGCTCAGATATTCATTGGGCCTCACACAATCCAAAAGTGTCCAGTGTCCACAAGTGTCTGCAGAAATTCAAAATCTCCCTTATCCTCTCGTCACTTTGGTCACAGCTGTGCCATCGAGCCTGTCACATAGCGCTCAGATATTCATTGGGCCTCACACAATCCAAAAGTGTCCAGTGTCCACAAGTGTGTGCAGAAATTTAAAATCTCCTTTTTCCTCTAGTCACTTTGGTCACAGCTGTGCCATCGAGCCTGTCACATAGCGCTCAGATATCAGTGGGCCTCACACAATCCAAAAGTGTCCAGTGTCCACAAGTGTCTGCAGAAATTCAAAATCTCCCTTATCCTCTCGTCACTTTGGTCACAGCTGTGCCATCGAGCCTGTCACATAGCGCTCAGATATCAGTGGGCCTCACACAATCCAAAAGTGTCCAGTGTCCACAAGTGTCTGCAGAAATTCAAAATCTCCCTTATCCTCTCGTCACTTTGGTCACAGCTGTGCCATCGAGCCTGTGACATAGCGCTCAGATATTCATTGGGCCTCACACAATCCAAAAGAGTCCAGTGTCCACAAGTGTGTGCAGAAATTAAAAATCTCCCCTGTCCTATAGACACCTTGTACCTTGTTTTACATTACTATATAGTTTGTTGGATTTTGTCTACATTTCTACCAAAAATGAGGAAGGCTGGTGGAAGAGGCCGTGGAATTGGGCGGGGGTTGGCAGCTGGTAATGATGGTGTTGGTTTGGTGGTGGATCTGATGGTAGTGGCAAGAGCAAAATAGGACCGAATGCAGGAGGTGTTGAGCCTGCGTCATCGTCTGGCTACATAAGGCCTCGAACGCTTAGTTTTCTAGGAGTTGGCAAACCGCTTTTAAAGCCAGAGCATCAGGAAAAAGTTTTGTCTTACATTGCTGACTCAGCCTCCAGCTCTATCGCCTCCTCTTCTTCAGTTGTAAAAAGTAAAAGCACTGAGTCGTCATTGGAGGCTCATGTTCATGAACCACACCTTTCCTTGTGTCCTTCACCCCAACCAAGATTGAAGGATGACGCAGGCCATAGTACTGATTACTCCATGGAGCTGTTTTCACATACCATGCCTGGATTATCAAGTGAAATGGTGAATTACCCAGGCCAAGATGAATCTGACATGGAGTGCACTGATGCACAGCCACTGATGGATGATTCTGCTGGTACATTCACTCAGAGCACTACATTGTCCTCGCAGTGTACAGAGCCAGATTCTGACCCTGATGAGACTCAGGTGCCCCTTCCCGCACACTATACCACCATACACGGTGACACAGAGGAAGGTGCACATGACATAGAAGAGGAGGTGATGGATGACCCAGTTGTTGACCCAGATTGGCATCCATTGGGGGAAGGGTGCTGCTTCCAATAGCTCAGATGAGGAGCATCCACAGCAGACATCGACATCGCAACAGCTGTTATCTGGCAGGCCCGGAGCACTCCAAAGACAGGTTCCAAACATCAAAATAGTTGCTGGACAGCTTGTCCAGAGGGTCAAAAGATCACAGCGTGCTAGGCCGCAAAATGTCTGCCAAAGTAGGAAGAGTGCAGTGTGGCACTTTTTTGAACAAAATCCTCATGATCAGGCCAAGGTTATCTGTAAGAAGTGCGCAAAGACCTTTAGCCGAGGGAAAAATCTGAAAAATTTGAATACCAGTTGCATGCTTAGACATTTAACCAGCATGCACTTGCAAGCGTGGACACAACACCAAACCTCAGGTGCCACATGTGCAACTGATCACAACGAAAGTAGTCAGCAACGCTACATTGTTTCCCCCACTGTAAGCCCACCGGTTAGCACAGCAGCAAATGTTGAGGTGTCGTTGCAATGCCACAGCAGTCAGGGAATCCCACTGTTATATCAACGAAAGACTGATTCTAGGCCATCAGAAAGAACAACAACTCCATCACCATCATCAACCCTCTCTCAGTCCGCCCTGTCCACCGCTACTTCCACCATATGCAGCTCTCAAGTCCAGCTCACCCTCCCAGACACTATGAGTAGGTCAAGAAAGTACTCAGTCTCTCATCCGCGTACACGGGGTTTGAACGCCCACATTGCCAAACTAATCTCGTTTGAGATGATGCCCTTTCGGTTGGTGGAAAGCACAGCTTTCCGCGAACTCATGGCCTATGCAGTACCACGCTATGACCTACCCAGTCGCCACTTCTCTCGCAAAGCCATCCCAGCCCTCCACCATCATGTGAAAGACCGCATTGTCCATGCACTCAAGCAGTCAGTGAGCGGAAAGGTGCACCTCACAAGTCACAACTGATGCATGGTCCAGTCGGCATGGCCAAGGCCGTTACGTGTCCATCACTGCGCACTGGGTTAATGTGGTGGATGCAGGGTCCACAGGGGACAGCGGTGGTGGGACAGTGCTGCCTAGCCCACGGTATAGGAAACAGTTGGCTGTAGGCGTTCGACCCTCCTCCTCCTCCTCCAGAAGCGAAAGCTCGTCCACAGAGCGCAGTCGTACGAGCACTCCATCTGCAGCTGCCACTGTTGCACACGATGTGTCCCCCTATCGAGCAGCTAGTGGAAAGCGTCAGCAGGCTGTGTTGCAGATGATGTGTTTGGGCAACAGACACACCGCCGAGGTGCTGGCCGAGTACTTGAAGCGACAAACTGAGTCATGGCTGGGCAGTGTACATCTTGAGGCAGGCAAGGTAGTTAGTGATAACGGCCGTAATTTTGTGGCAGCCATAGCCCTTTCAAAATTCAGCCACATACCTTGCTTGGCTCACACCTTGAACCTGGTGGTGCAGTGCTTCCTCAAAAATTATCCGGAGTTAACAGCCCTGCTCCAGAAGGTGCGAAGACTGTGCGCGCACATCCGCCGGTCGCCTGTACACTCCGTTCGTATGCAGAAGCTGCAGCGATTGCTCCACCTTCCCAACCACCGCCTCATTATCGACATTGCAACAAGGTGGAACTCCACCCTGCACATGGTGGAGCGGCTGTGCGAGCAGAGGCAGGCCATAATGCATTTGTGGGAGGATACACGGCCAGGCACTTTGAGAGCAGACATGGAGTTGACAGGTGTGCAGTGGTCGAAGCTGAAAGACCTCTGTAAAGTCCTTCAGTGCTTTGAGGAATGCACACGGCTGGTAAGCGCAGACGACGCCATCCTAAGCATGAGCATCCCACTTATGCGTCTGCTCATGCAAACTTTGACGCACCTTAAGGAGCAGGCGTCTGCAGCCAATGTTGATGAGGAGGAAGAGGAGGAGGGAATCCTTGATGACATTCAGCCATTGTCTGCTCAGGGACCTCTCCTGGACGAGGTGGAGGAAGAAGAGGAGGAGGAGGATGATGATGGGGATGATTACTTAGGGGAGGAGGATGCATCTCGTGGGGCAAGTGAAAATGTTGGCGTGGCAAGTTCTGGTACAGGGTTTGTGCGTGACTGGAGGGATGTGGATTTGCCAGAAAGTGCTCCTCCAACCAGCACTCGCAGTGCATCATTGACACCGGGAACATTGGCCCACATGTCAGATTATGCCTTGCAGATCCTAAAAAGGGACCCCCGCATTGCCAAAATGATGAACGATGACGACTACTGGTTGGCCAGCATCCTGGATCCACGCTATAAAGGCAAATTACAAAA